>NC_135777.1:18667447-18746392 GCF_028453695.1 Augochlora pura | reverse complement strand
AAAATCGCTAAGGGCAGTTTTGACCATCTTAATCCGCTATGCCCTTTGAATGAATATCTGTCAGAGTCGTCGCGTCGCACAGTTTTCGTCCGCGGAAGGATTAATAATGTTGTCGCCGAACAGCGAAATTTTCGGCAAATATTTGACGCCGCCTCGAGGCGGCGGGGGGTGGAGACGGATCGTTCCGAAGTGAAGAGAGACGACGGGATTCAAATATTGGTGCAGCGAATGGAGTTTATTGTCCGTCCATGGTGCGGCGAAATTGGGTCAGGTATCGGGAACGCGAGTTTCCTGCCTGTTAGGATGCAATTTACTGTTTTGTTAACGATCGAACGGATCGCCGCGAACTTGCAGATTGAAACGTTTCTCTCCCTCGTCCGATCCCTACTTTCTTCCTGTTTGCTCCTTACTTCGCGTGTCATCGATTAGTCAACTAAACCGGTTTCGCCCGAAACTTTTATGGATCCATCCGTGTCACGGACGATTTCGTTGTTTGCGTTGTCGTAAAACTGAGGAAGCAGACGCGCCGGAAACTCGTCGGATCCGCGAGGCGTCTCTCATTTTTAAAGGTCGCGGGTGCCGGGCTCGGGTCGCGAGCGGACCGAACGCTTCCAAGACCATGTTCCCGGCCAGCTTATTATGGAAACAGGCCACCTTAGTCGTCTCTATGCCGATTTGACCTAATACTGCTCCGGCGTTAACACGTTCGCGCGAATTTCTGCAGCGGTTCAGTCACCTTAGTCGTCCAAAGTTCTTCTTTATCCTCGTTTTTGACTTTATATTTTAATAATTTAATTACACTGCTATGTGCCACGGTATCAGGGTATGGTATGAAAATTAACGAATAAAGTGTTAGTCGATATTACCGAATAAATATCGGATCGAAAAGATTCTATTTAAATAAAAATTCATTTGAAGGAATTTGTGTCACTTGTATAGGATTTAACTCTGAAAATAATCGATTCAAATAAAAATGATAGATTATAATCTGTATTGGAAAGTTTGTTGTCGATAAAACAAAAAATTACATAAAAATACGGTCAACGAACATTGATATTATTACTCGAATAATTTCACGATCTTTGTTCGAATAGAAAATGAAGAATTACTGGAATAAATCTTTATACGTATTGTTGCAAATTTAAATAGGTCGGAACAATGAAATAGAAGATGAGAGTGGACACAATAGAGACCATAAAAACGTTTCTGCGTATCAAACTTTGTTGCGCAAGGACGGCTGGTAATATTTCAAAAAAGGAAATTTATGCGAGTGCCTGGCAATGACTCAGAATGGTCGGCTTTATAGTAGCCACGTACGCAGATGTTTATCGTAACTGCGGAACATTGAACACGCCACGTGTTGTATAACAAGTACGATTTTTCAAACATTTCGACGAAACAAATGTCAACGGCGACTAAAAAGCAGTCGAAAAAAGATGTTGTACAATAGACAATTCAATTGGCTTAGCTGGGGATCAGAGAACATTAGTCATGAACCGCTATTGTAACACGTTATGATTGCGATCAGTATCGTTACGAAACGTCTTGCGAATTAAGTGAAACGTTTTTCTGCGCGAACCTTCAAACCTGCGGCTTCCTCAGGTAGAACAAAAGAAAATAATGTATAGGAAAATTGTGCGAAAAATCTTGGAAAAGTCATCGTTCCGTTCATTTGTCTGCGAAAAGTTACGCAATTGTGCATTCTACATGTAAAAGATTAATTTCAATAATTTTCGATTTATGAATTAAAACATTGTTGTGCGTGGAAGTTCATAGATCTCCGATCTATGATTAATTATTCGAGACTATCGAATAGAGATCTAATGAAATAAAAATTTATCTAAGTAACAATTTATCCGAATACTCGACACAGCACAAAATATAGCCATTTCTTCGTGACAAGAAAAATACTATTACTTATTACCAAAAACTAACGATTAGTATCAATAAAAAATTAAAAATAAAATACATACAATGAATTATAATATTTAATACAAAAAATTCTTTTCCGTATAAAATATTCAAATAAAAAGAATTTATTCGAGACAATTGAAATAACGCTCGACCCTGGTTTGTTAGAGCTATAAATAGGAAACACGAGAGACGAATTGCTCGCTATAGAAACGCGTAGGAGCGCAGAAGATATTATTTGTACCGGGCGATACAAGTGATAAGTTACGGAAGATCTCGACGGCTCGGAACGGGATTAAATATTGTCTGCGAGGTATTTCCGGAATTTATGGTTCCGCTCAAGGTTAGCCAAGTTCCGCCATATTTTTCCCCGGCCAAACGACCGCGAGCTACCTTCGGTTCTTCTTTGTGAAAGTTGTACGCGGGCAACGCGCACCAGCGCGCCGGTCGCACAATACGTTGCATCGAATGCGTTCCCGGAACTTTTTTCTTTATGTCTGCTAGCGAAAACGCGTTAGAAAGTGACATAACTCCGGCACAGGGCACTTAGCAAACGTAGGAAACGTTTCAACTCTTTACTAGCCTCCAAATGCGTTTTTATTTTTGTTTTGTTATATTATATTATATTATATTATATTATATTATATTATATTATATTATATTATATTATATTATATTATATTTTATTATATTATATTATATTATATCATATATCATATGTCATATATCATATATCATATATCATATATCATATATCATATATCATATATCATATATCATATATCATATATCATATATCATATATCATATATCATATATCATATTATATTGGACTATTTCTGCTCACTTCAAAAAAGATCAAATTGATACTATTAAACCGAAGCAATATCTCGCTTTCCGTAATTATGACATAATACGAGAAGAGTTCTATAGCGCTTCTAAGCACTGAAACGATGAATCAGCATTTAAACGGTTAAAACGAGCGTATTTGAACAAATGACAATATTTTATGTTATAACGTGTATACCGACGAAACAGCTAAAAACAAACTTTCACCTCGAGGAGCACACGTATCGTTCGCGCAGCAGCGAGCCGAGCGGGGATTTCTAAGCAGCTTTTTGATACGTCGGAGTCATTGAGCAGCTTCCAGCGCGCGGAGCGCTAGCGTTTGCTCGCGATAGGGGAACGTGTGCCGGTTAATCGTCGCAGGTTCCAGCGTTAAACAGACAGTGACTAACCGGGCATTGAAAAGCTCGCCGTAGTCGCTGCGATAAATAATCGTTCTTTGTCGCGCCGCGTCGCGTCGTCTCGTTTTCATTTTTACTGCTCGATGGCACAACGCCCCAAGCACAAAGCCCCTTTCCGGATAGTATCTCGTTCGATGTACGAGCTTCGCTGTGACTCATTCGCAACCCGGGCCTCGATACAAACGGTGCGGTGCCTTCTTTTCTCTCCTTTTCTCTCCTTTTCTCTCTCTCCCTTTTTTCCTCTCTTCTTTTTTCCGTATTTCTCCCTTCTTTTTTCCTTTCGTTGCGCCACGATGGCTCCTTACGGTCCACGGCTCGGCAGAGAGTGCCAACCAACACGCGGAAACGCGTCGTTCCGGAGCGGGTAGCAGCGGAATTATGACCCGCCGTGCGCGCACCCCATCGCGAGATACTCGAATATGTGAGGTTTTTACGCGAACTTTCGAGAGCTGCCATTCTACCGCATCGACGATGTTATCATCGTACTGGTTTTCTGAACAATGACACCTGGGGATCAGTATTTACGGTCGCTGTCGCGCCGCCCGCGAGTTCGCGAATTTATAGCTCGGTCGTTTCACTCGCTAGGTGCTGTTCGGACGCGGTAGTTTTGATCCGTACTGAGTAGTCGCTGATGCTTCCGGAGCCATTCGACGAGTAATATGCATTTTACGTGTGGAAGGATGTTTGTTCATCGCGGTGTTTCGGTCGATTTTCTTCAGCTTTGGAAGCTCGCTGTTGCTTGAAATTGCGATTCTTTCAATTTTTAGAGTAATGAAGCCGGTTAGTGTGGTCTGACAAATTTATCGAACGAGTGCATATTCAATTATCGCATTCTCTTATTTTATTTATTACTGAATATAAAAATGTAATGTGTCTAATAAAATGTAATATAAAAATCGATATTACTTCTGCAACAACTCTTTAGTGTAACTTTTAAATGTTTAGCTTGCGACAGCCGAGCTTTCGAAACGTTTCGAGACCATCGAAATGCGTAAAGCGCGCAGTTTATTAATATCATCAAAATAATTACGTTTGGAATCACGTAATTATGGAATTACGCTCTATGGTAAACGCGGCCAGATAATTGAGCGCGATAACGACACTAAATTGATTCAAATGAATTTGAGTTCGCTTTGAAATTCGTCTGCATTAAATACGTTGCTTAACAAATCCTTTGGCAACGGGATTTCGTTATAACGATGCCAATTCTCCGACTGTTCGGGACAAACGATCTCGAAAATCGTTCAAATCGAAATAACAAACGTTTTAGACGTATCGGGCGAAAATGGTCCCGGTTTACAAAGAACCATTGTTCCGAAACGATCTGTATTAAAAGCTGTGTCCACCCGCGCGCTGAGTCATTAAACAAAAGCGAACAAAGGTCTGAATGATCGACGATAGATATACTTTTCAATAGTCTGCGTCGGTTTGTTGGATTTCATAAGCTTGAATGAAATGCTCGCTGATATTTTCCGAATATTATATTGGTGAAAACGGTAGAAAGCGAGAGAAAAATAAATATTTCAACGCGAACATTTTTATATATTTTATTATGTGAAAATAGTTTTGAGTTTCGTATGTTCAAATCGCGGTACTCTAAACATTAGTAATTACTAGAAATGTGAAATCATAGTTCGTTACTATCATGATTACATTCTGTAATCAATTACAAGAGTAATCACAAAATAATTCTATGTAAATAACGATGATTCTATTTACATTAGACTTTTCGCCATTTATATTTTAATGGATTTATTTAATCATTCTATATGAACAAGTCTGTGTAATTCCAACGCAACATTGAAACAGAAAATGTAAAACTGATTATATCGACCAGATTGGTAGATGAAACAGCGATGATTCGCCAGGCATCATTGCGAATCCCAACTACACTGCTATCGCCATTACGGCGGGTAGCATAAGTATGTAGCTGTAGAATTTCAAAAAATATTGGATTTTCGTATTTATCAGAAGAAACATCGTGGAAACAAATTCTATGGGATGAACAAGATTATGGAATTTGAAACGCAGTAATACGAGGCATTAGTGATCAGAATATTAAGCGGCAATATCTCGGAAGTGGAAACACGCGACATCCTCGGCGCGCTTCCTCGCAGCCGAAGAATTCAAGGGTCCAGTCTGGGCACGGAATATCATTACGAAATTTTATCGGTTCAGATTGCGGGCATTCCGGTTTGCGGGAGCAGTTCCTTCGGACAATTTCTTTCCATCGATCCGAGAAACAACCGGCCGCGGACGGAGAACGGCGAGCGTATGCATAATAACAGCGCCGCCGCGCCAATAACGCCCGGCTTTTATTGCGAACCACATCCCGGGGCCCGCCGGTGTCCGTAAATCGTCCCCCGCGACCATAAACCGTCCTTTACGGGGAAAAGTTGATCGCAATAAACGCGCCGCGTTTGCCAAATATTCGCCGCCGGAAGCGACGTCGGCCCGTTCCAACCATCCGTTTCGCCCCGCGTTTCTTCTCCCGCTTTCCGCTTCCCGGCTTCCTGGTTTGCGCTTCGGAAAGGTCCGCATTAACCGCGTTATTAGTTCCCGCGAGCTGAAGGTGACGTTTGCGTCGAGTCGCGAGCGCAAATAGACTCCGCGGCTGACGTTTCTGCGCCGTGTACCTAACCGCCGGCGGATATTGCGCGACGAGTCGGTCCACAGACTACTTCCGTCGATGCCGGTGCACACTGGATACTTATCAACGGTTTTTGCGGAAAAGCGGCGTACCCCGGTAAATTGCTTTCGATGGCAAAAGGATTGTTGCGTCGGAAAATTCGCTGGACGTCTCGGCTTCTGTCGAGACATTCCATTTTCGGGGAACCACTTGAGTCGCGGTGAAACTTTTTGAAAGGGCGGTTTCGTAGATGTACAATTTCTTCTAAAAAAATAACGATTCCAACGACTTTACTAGAATCGTTACCCTGTAATTACATTTTTATTAATTATTAGCTGTTAACTGTTACCTAAATTACATTGAATTGTTGCAGAGTTGTGTAGAAAATAATTAGCAATCGAATGTATAGAAGGGTTTGAATTCTGCAATTGAGTGACACCGTAAATGTATTACCATGTAATTAAAATACAGTGTACTCGAGTTGCCAAATTCAATTACAATGTAATTAAGTCCGTCACAGAATTGTCGCAAAAGGGAGTAACTTATTATATGTAGTGGATCCTGTTGAAAATATTCACCGGTTCGATATTCCAAGATAAATTCCGTAAACATTTCTACATAAGAAAATACGCCTCCAAGTGAAAATAACCCAAAATATTATAAACGCTCCAATTGTCGCGCCGAATCCGCGTTTCCCGCAAGCTCGCGAGAGGTTCGAACGCATCAAATCCCAAAACATATTTATTTGTTAAGTTCCTTCGAGGAGGCTGTAAATATTATCGTGGGACGCGTGGTATCGAAGGGGGGTCGTCCACGAGTAAAAGTTTTCCCGGTGGAAAAACTTGGCGCGAATCTATTACGCAAAGATATAGTCCCCATAGCGGTTGTAACAGCGCCCGGTATTTTGCCGGGCGAGTTTCGCGGCGAAGTTTGAGGGATTCTCTGGCGGAGATCGCGGTCATGTCTGTCGGATCTTATCTGCAAGAAGGCTGTTACTCCAGTTTTCTTCTCGCGACGGTATCGCATATTGCCCGAGCAACGATCCGACAACGTTTAATATCCAGCGATAATATCGGCTAATAGAAAATCGATAAGCAGAGAAGAAGGGATCTTATCTCGAGTGGGGAAGCTCTGCCAACGGCGAATATCGCGAACGGCAATTTAGTCTGGCGCTTTTTCAGCAATAAGCATCACTAGACATCACGAAACTCGCGAGGATATGTTCCGGGCTTTTGGAGCAGAATGTCGTATTTTTATGTTGAAACGAATTGCGAATTTGTAATGGGATATGATTAATTCGGGTTATTAATTACTATCGTCTCTAATGGATCGATATTATCTCAATTTTTAAATAACAGGATAATAATTTGAAATTAATTATTTCAATTAGTAATTTCTTATTTGACCATGTCTGCTACTATCATCAGTCTTCGTCACCTTCGTGGAAATATAACCAGCAAGTAATGATCGGACATACAACAAAGTAGACATTCAATTTCATTGCTATTACATCGTGGAGGTTTATACAAATTATAGTTGCTTTATTTTGTCCAACGTTCAACTTATTTGTTCAGCGTTTTCCTTCCTCTAAGTATATAAAACTAGCATGTCGTTTGTAATCATTCGCGTTTCACTAATACACGAACTTTCTACCAGCGTGCGCGGTCTCGTCGAAAAAACTAATTTCTTTTATCTACGAGCCTTAACCCCTTGATCCGTGAGTCCCGGCATAGATGTTACCGGCGAGTTTAGACTTTCACGGCTTATGATTGGAGAAAGTTGTCGCTTTTGGAGCGCGCCGAGAGTCCGCCATGCGTAGAGAAGTTGGAAATTGAATCGGGCCCGGGGAACACTATTCCCTTGGTTCCCCGTTCGCCGGCATTGTCAGGCACGTCTGTCCGTCTTCATCGCGCGATTCAATTTCGGTGGAAGTTCCCGCCGGAACGCCAAAGATGACGCCCGTATTATTCCTGCCGTTTCTTTCCCGGGCGAATTTTAAAAGGCACTCGTTGCGTCGGAACGGTCCCCGCTGAACGAATTCCTTGTTCATTCCGACGATTGCGTTAGTTCATCAAATTGTACCGAAGGGAATTCATTCCCCGAGTGCCCGAGAACGAACGCCGGCGAAACTTGTTGTTCCACCGAGAGAATCCATTTTCAAACGCGTTCTTTCCGAGACGAACTTGTTGTTCTTCCGAGAAATTTCATTCGAAAACAGCTTTTCAGCGACCGGAGCGCATATTTCCTTGGGTATCGAGGATCTCGGGGCAAATTCGTTGCCATTTATAGGGTATCCCACAGGGAGAAGCAACACAGATACAACTATAAGTCGCTCTAAATCTGAAGACGATGGAACATCAAATTCGTACAACATATGCCAATTAAAATTTCATTCGAATAATATTTCAAAGAAAACTTCATTCGATAAATATCGCAAATAAATTCTTCGAATACAATTTTGTTCGATAAATATTTCGAATAAATTCTTGCCAGTAAAAGTATAAAAACCTTTTACTTGCTTGCCGGCCCTAAGTGAAACTTTTCCCGACCAGTAATATGGGACAACTCGGCGCGCGTAGATAATTATTCCAACACAGAGAGATCTTCCTTAACAGTTTAAAGTAGAAGACGCGACTTCCAGGTCGCCTAAACTCGGCTATTCGTAAGAGACTGGCAGCGTAGATTAATTTCCCATGAAGGTGCAAATCGAATTAGCCTGAAATTAATGGGGGGCGGGTACCGGTCGGAATACTGCTAAGTCGAGCAATAATTGCATTACCGACTGCGAAAGCGTTAACACAGGGAAGCGATTAGCACGGGAGCGAGCGGCAGCGTGGCCGAAAGGTGGGCAGCACCGTTACAGAGGGTCCGCAGGCTGAAAGGCGCACTTCAGTCGGTCCGGAGGACCGGTTCGCCGGGGTAACAAGCTTGGAGCGCTGAAAAATCGAGCTGTTCTTGCTGCGAAACAATCCACGACGACGGTGGATTGTTTGCTCGACGTTACAAAGAATTAGACGCAGAGCCCGGGACGATAATAGACAGCGCGGAGAGGACCCGGAGGAAAATGCAGCGGATAGGAGAAGAGGTCGAGGCGGAAAAAAGTTTAGGGAAAAGCTGCTGACCGGGTAGGAAACACCGGCGTCCTTCAATCCTGACGTTCTCGTCCTCGACCCGTAGGCAAAGCCCGCATTACGCCTGTGTTCTAGCCAGATGTCGCGCGGCGACATAATCGCTGTCGTCCAAACGACCGACCGACACGACAAGGAATAAACAAAAGACTTCCTACACTCGCGTCTGAACTGACCACGCGTTGACGTCGCACGCATTGTTCGAATTTGAAACTAATTTATCTCTTGTCGCAGCCCAAGGTACGACACTGTCTCTATGAAAGAAATGGGCCATTCCGTGGAGTTACCGATTCCCGAATCTACGTCATTGAAGAAATGGATGGAAAACTATAAAAACCGTATATTAGTTAACAAGGAACGGGAAAAAATATTTTCCTCCTTTTGAGAATTTTGGGAATCTTAAAAACTAACCGACTAAATAATGTATATGAACACTTGCATTGTCGTAGGACCAACCGAAATCGGTCGGTTCGACGAAAATGATTTCGTCGTCGTGCGACATCCAGCTAGGACATGGTGTTAGATGTTCTTCCCGCCTCCGCCCTCTCGTGATTCTCTTGGCCTGCTTTCCATCGAGCTGCAAATCTCGTTCCGTACCCGTTCCGCCGCGACCACCTCGACCAAAGTAACGAAGATAAGAAATGAGAGAGAAGAGCAGGGGACCAGCATTCGCAAGATCTATCGAAAAGCCCTTCGATAAACGACCGATATTGGACCCACACCTGGATCAACTTTTCACGAAACGATCGCCGAGCTTGGACCTCGAAAATACGATCGTCTCGATGGCTATCTGCTGGTATTTCTGGCCGTGAGAGCTCGCGCTTCCATCGAAAATCGTTTACCGTTCGAAGTTCGAATGATTCGAGTAGTCCTTTAATTCTATTCGACTGCAATTCGCTCTATTTGCAAAGCCGCATTCAACTGGAGTTCTGCTGGCGCAATTTTAGAGAAGAGGATATGATTCTATGTGAATGGGATAGCTGTTTTTTTTTCTGTTTCATTGAGACCTAGTGTTGGAAAAAAACGGAGAAGGGTTGGAGTTAGATAAGACTGGATCGAGGTACTAGTTCTTGGATGGGTTCAATTAGCTCTGGTTGAATTAGGTTGGCTCAGCTTTAATTAAAGACGCTGGGTATATTTAGTTCTGGTTGGTAATTCGTTTTTGCTGATTATCGTTAGTTCTGGTTCGTTTTATGTAGCTCCGATTGGTTTTAGTTAAGTTCTGGTTGACCCTGGCTCTGGTTTATTCTATCTTGATTTGCCTTCTTCTAGATTTAGTTTTGTTTACTTCTATCTAGATTTGATTAAATCTATTTATTTCTGGTTGGTTCCATCTAGATTCGAATTAATGTATTTAATTCTGGTTGCTTCTATTTACATCTCGCTTGATCTATTCGGTTCTGACCGACCCTGGTTAGTTCCAGGTACTTAAATTGAGCCGTGGTTGATCGAAATTCTACTTAGTTCTAGTTGATTCTATTTAACTTTGCTTGATCTTGTTTACTTCTATCCGACTCTGTTTAGCCATACTTTCGTTTCCCTCGGACTCGATCCACTTAGTTCTAATTTTACAACCGTCTACCGTGAACGGAAAAGTTAAAAGTCCGTCATATCAGAACCGTTCGAATATTTGAACAGTTCCATTGAAATCCTGGCTGCAAACCGAAAAAAGATTCCAAAGATTACGACAGAGTTAACGGACTCGTAGCACCAACATACCACGACCCGTTCCTCTTTTCTATGCTCAAATATCCATTTATCTTCACCGAAACTGTTCCGTAGCCTGATTCTCGTCCCAAAAGCAATAAGGAAAATCGTCCGCGGCAAAGGTATTCCGCCTCGCCGCGATTCTCCCCGGCTGCCGGGCTAAAGCACGAGACTCTTAAACACACTTTCCCGCGAGTGTCGGACCAGGAATGTTTCTATCCGGGAAACTTTTGCTTCTCGCCGAGCAATTCATTTCCTCGTTTCCGCTCTTCCATCCTCGGCTACGTCCCCGTAATTCTCGATCAAGCAACTCGGGGGAAAAAGGAACGGGCGGTGGTCCCTCTCTCGTACCTGCGGGGGAATTCGCTTCGGGGTCAGTGGTACGTCGAAAATCCCCGATGTTTGCCCCGGGGCAGAAGGCTCAAGACGATTATGCCTTACGAGATATTCCGCGAGCTCTTCGCCTCGGAAAAGCTCCGACTACGGATACACCCACGTCCGCGGGATTCGATCCGGTGCCGAGCCGGCCGACTCCGAGAGAGGATTATCGCGCGGATACTTCTGCCGGGCCCCGAGCCGATTTCCTCGTTATAGCTTTGCCGTCTCGGTCGCCGGCGCACGCAGATGCCCGGAGGGGCATCGGGGAAAATGGATTCCCGACCGGGAGAATCGATGGAATTTTAACGTTTCGAGCGGCTCGCCGCCTCGCACCTGATTTACAGGCAATCAGGGGAAAGTGTCCGAGCGGAGCTCTTCCTTCGTCTTTTTCTTACGCTTCTTCCACTACTACGGCCTCGCGCCGCGCGGTTTTCATCCTCTCCGATGCCGATCGAATGAAATGCTTTCCGCGTCCGTATATTTCGCGCTGGAATTTTTAACGCGGCAAATGCGATTCAGGGACGGCTCTCCGACTCTCTCGCGATTCACGCCGTGCTTCTCTGTTTCACGGCTCCGCTGAACAGAGGCTGCGACACGATCCGGAAAAATAACTCACGGTGGGGATCTTCGTTTCCCGATTTATTTCAAGACTAGGCATTTTCGTTAAGATTTTGTGCATAATAAATCGTCGGAAGTTAGGGAAAGTCGCTTTCGTTTGCTAAGAGACTTCTTGTATGATTACATGACTGAATACTTTTATTTCAGCCTTTCAGAAATACATCTCGGTCATTACATTATTATTCATATTTCTTGTTTTCTCTTTCGACTAGAAGCGAATGAACTTGTAAGTGATTTCTTTACATCGTTTTCCCGTTTACGATAGTACTGCATACTAAACTTTAACGCGGCTTTGTGCTGTAAAATAGACAAGTTACGAGAAAGAACAGTATACACAAAACTTAACCATCAATAAGTAGTACAGTAGAGACTATCTTATCTGAAGATTTATTTTTGTAATATCTTGATGCAAAAACATTCTATTATCTAAAAATTGTATTCAGGTTCTCTACTAGGTGATAGTTTATCTAATCGATATACTGATTAGATAATGGATACGTTTGGGTAATGATATAGTAAGAATAGGATAAGAGAGTTGCCATTGTATTTCTCCTCGATTTTGCATTTTCTTTTACTTTAAACGGGTATCTGTAATTGGTTATCTATTTCTTTTTTTCTCTGGTTCTTTCAACATGTGGGCTGCCAACTATGAATTATCTCACGATAGATGTCCATGGTGTCTGTTAACAATTTATTACTAATAAAGAAGGAGCTTATAGAATTTATTATTTCTTATTTATTATTATCTATTTACTTACTTCTTTAATGCAAGCGCCTAACAAGACTTGTCGCATTTGTTAAATTAAATAATCCTCGTCTCATGTAATCAAACAAGGGAAAAACTTCTTCGCCCGCGAACGATACCATTTAGAATAACGGGGTAAACCTTAAATTGCCCGGTTTCTATTTGCAATATTTTTCGACGTCATTAACAGTGCGGTGGACGACCTTAATTCTACTAGCAGGAGATGCAAATGACCGTCTGAAAGAACTCGCAAGAACGAGAAGTTTAATTTGAAATTAAAATTTCAAGGCTCGCATCGCCGGCCGCATTCAGACCATATTCTTTTGTGCCGTATTGAATTTTAATCCGGCAGCTCGTTTCGTTTCTCAATTTCCCTCTCACGCGCCGTCTTACGATGGCGAAAATTCGCTCGGGCTAAAGCCGGCGAGAGCTTTCCCGAAGGGAAGCAAAAAGCTTCGGAGAAAGTTGCTCTTTTAACGTGAAACGGGCCAGAAAAGGAAGATTTCGACTTCGCCTGCCTAACGGCGAATGACACGGCGAATGACCTACTTGCTTGGCGAACAGGATATTTTCCAACGTGCCCCGCCGCCGAAAGCGCGGCGAAATAAGGGGAGCAGGAAAAATATCGATTGTTGCTCCGAACGCGTCGCCGCTAATTAAACTCGGAGACAATTCCCCGGGCAGCGATGCGGGGCTGTAATTAAAACGCGTGCCGGGACGCCGCCGTCTGGCTGTTGTGATTGTCTCGTTTCTCGACTCACTAACGACGAACGTGTCATTTTATTAGTTTAGCGGGCTGGATCGTGCCCGGGGAAAGTAGCGCCTTCGCGACGATCAGCTGTTATTACTATTACACAATCCCGTATTTTCATGTGTGATGTAACGCCAAGTCCCATTACAATTGCTGACACTATTGTCGAGAATTTAATATTTGAACCTCATTGTACTGCCTCCAACAATCTTTGGTGTTCTAAAAATAGAATTGGACGAAATTTTATTCAAATGACGAATGCAAAGTAAAGATCGATAAGATTTTATGCAAATAAGAATTTATTCGTAGTTTTATAATTCAGTCCCTTTATTTGATGAAAAAATCGTTTCTTTGACAAGAGAGACTACGTGTTGTATTTGATCAAACACTCTGCTACACTATGAAGATATAAGCTCAATAAGAACATTTTTATCGTCGCGATTTTACGGAATTAAGAATTGAAGGTGCGCACCAGTCGCGTTGCCGTTTCTCGTTCGAAGCGAATAATTTTTCATCGGAAGTAGATAGGTACGAGCTCCGCATCCCAGGGGAGAGGGACGCGACCTTATTTTACGCACGACGGAATAGTTCGCGCGTTGAGTATAGATCAAAGCTGGATTGAGAACGATCGTGAAACCTTAGAATGGTCTCGCGTCGCGGACCTATCTGACGGCGATGGTTAATTTCCTAGACCGAGGAAGGCCGTCGCGACGATGATCGCCGGGGATCAGCGATGACTGCGGCAGATCAACGTGGCTTTGCGGCGGTTTAAAGAAAGAACTCTGTCTGGGAACCTTCGTTATGCGTCACGAGCTACGGCAGAGTTTATAAGAACTGTATATATGTGACTTTTAATTCCAGTTTACCGAGCTACCTTGAACGTTCGCGTTCTCGAAGTTCCTTCATATTTTCTTCACTCCTTAAACGGTGAAGAGAAAAATATCCTGCTTGGATCAAAGATTTTTGCATTTTCTGTATTCTAATAATTGGATATTGAATTGTGGAAAAATGGCAAGAGACTGAAACAATGCTATTAATAAATACCAGAAAAGGTGTATCCTAGAGAATGAGTTGCTTTCGAAGCAGTAGACAGGATCTTTGTTATCTTTATTGATTCTAACGCACGATTCTTCTAGGTCAAGGATGACGGACTCTTCTTTTAGGCAAAATGAGGAACATTTGTCGAGACAGAAAAACGAATGGGCTTCGAGGCAAAAGTAAACAGTTTCACTGTGCAAGAACCAGAATTCTCGCGGTGTAAGAACATAGGGGAAAACAATTCGCCGGATGTAAAACGAGGAATATTGCTTGGCAGATGGGAACGAATTATTCCGGGTCATAGAAACGCATGATTTTCGAGGGCACGCGATGAAGTAATTCGCTGGAAACTGGGATGAGACAATTTTTATATATCACTTCCGTATCTGTATATTTATATACAAACTGGTCTCCGGAATTCGTAGAAAAAATAAGAAAAGAATTTGGTATAACATTGTTTTATTTGGACAGCCGTTCTCGATAAAATCGACTTTAAAGTTTATCTATCGCATAATTTGTAACAATTAATATTTGTTAACACTGTCTCGGATGGAGGTAACTACGGTATAAGAATGGAACGCTAGCGAAGACAATCGATAAATATCAATGGCGCTGTCGACAGTTCGCCGCCTATGCTGCACTGAATCTTTATTATCGGTTATCTGAACTGCCTTGTCCCCTGACATGTTCGGATAAACGAGGTTCCACCGCGCCAGATAGGTATCAAGGTACAGTGACGAAAGGCTCTTCGGTCTCCCGAGAAAGAATGATTTCCGAGTCTCAAGGAAGCCGCCGCCGCCAGGTCACGGGGCAGGAAACCGAGTAACATTGAAAGCGCGCGAGATGATCGAGTGGTTTCCAAAGGATTCCTATATTTACGCGGACCGTGATCCGTGGTTCTCATTTACGAGCCATTTTCCGTGTCGTTCCGCGAATATCAATGGAACATTTCCCGGGGGTTCGCGCTGGTTTAATCTCAAAGCCGGAAGACCTTGCGCCGCGGCGAGAGAGGGCCGCGTTTTGTTCGCGCAGGCTGCCAGGATCCTCTTGCTCGTTCAACATATTGAAACTCCCACCTGCCACCCGTGCGCGCCCCGACGCTGCCGTTAAATTAACGTCAAGCCCTGCGGGTATTTAGGCCAACGACGGGTCCCCGTCTCTCCCTGTTTGCCACGCGAGACTATTCATTATCAGACAGGTCGCTGCCGTGCCCGGACCGATCGGAGACCGAGGATCCGTCACCGATGCCGGTCCTCATTGGATATCGGTGTGTTAAATAAAACACTGCGCGATACGTTTTGATAGAAATACGACTTTACTTGGAAGAACGGGTAAGGCATGTCTTTGCTACGCGACTGGGAAATCCAGAGTGACGATTCTAAGCGAACCTCGTCATGCGTCCACGGAATCCTAGTATCATCAGCCGAGATAAAGAGCCAATCGAAAGCCACGAAGTAATGTTGCCTTAAAAATAAAAAGAAGTAATACATAACATTGTTGTATTATTTTTATCAAATAAAATCCAACGTTCTGGACCTCTTCGAATATTAATCTTTCAATTCTTCTTTCTTTCTTCGAAAACGAAAGCATCGTGCCAGATTGTAAAAATACATAACCACTCACAAAAAGATGAACGCTTTATTACTACAATTTTCAACGACGATACAGAAAAGATGTATTTAATTCGAAAACAAGAAATATCTATCTCTGGATGTAAATGAATAACGAATTCGCGGTTTAGAAAGATGTTGAATTAACTCCGTGAAGTGAGAGTTGAATTCTTCACGTTATAGCTAAAAGTGAAATTAGATTAAGAAACATGATGAAACTGCTAAGTGAGAACGAAGCTACACCGAGTTGCAAAGAGTTAAATCTGATTAGAAGTGCAAAACGTTACTTCGCCACGAAAACAGTTCGCGTTAATTGAATAGTGTAAACGACCTGTTATCTTCGTGGCGAATGTGGCATTAAAGTATCGATTAGATGTACGAAACCAGCGAATGTTTTCATAAAACTTGATACGAATAAAGTCGAATTTTTTTGTTACTAATTCAGCTTTTAAAATCATTACAATCTTAATTTTGTAAATAGTTACGTAAATAGTTGAATTGATTTATCTGTTTCAGTTTCGATTAAAATAAAAAAGTATGATGAATTTTTCATACTGTTTTTATGACCTCATATTATAACCATTTCATATAAATATCGTTCAGATCATGTTAATTATATGAATTATATAAAGATCCTGATTGAAAATATCTTTCATAAATACCACAAATTAAACATCATAGCTCTCATTTGTACCACGATTAAATATTGAAAAGGTTAAAGCATAACTCAATGCATGATTTAACTCATAATTCAATGCATGATTAATTTCAATAAACTGCGATGAGTAATCCTGACGTCATTACCCGTTCTCCCAGGATTAGAAGTTAGTACCCCACTGATAAAATGATTACTGTGAAATGAATTCGCAACAATATACCGCGAACATGATCAAAGGACCTTTTTGTGATCCGACCAGCAGGTGTTCCCGAACTTCCCTCCACCCTGGAGCCTGTATATCAATTTTGTGTGTACATTCATTCATCCTCTCGAATTGCTTGCAGCCCTCTTTTCGGAAAAGACGTCAGAGGGTTCCGGAACTTACAGAATATCTTCCGGAAACTTGCGTCAGTTCCCGTGCTCGTGACGTCGGGCGAAAGATGGAACTTTCGCCCGTCGATAACAGGGAAAGTTCGATTGAACGCGGCGGCACTGTCGGGTGCTCCCGTGATTCCGCGAACGGAGACAACTTCGTTCGAAATCTTTGCGGATTCCAGTCAGATATGATATTAGATAATCGGAAAAGTTCACATCATTTACCATCTAAAAATACGATAATTCGCAACGCTCGTGCCGCGGTATTTAAAATAGTATTCAAATAGAGGAATATTTATCGTATATTGTCATACGTGGTTCAGTTCCCAGATATTACTGTTCTAATATAGAACAATTCAATAGTTGAACAATTTTTGACACAACAAATATTCATACACTTTTTTTTAGAGAAACTATTTATTTATCGAAGGTAAATTTAAATATCGCAGTAATAAGTTTTCGATTTCAAACACTTCTATAAGAATAAATGTTTGAATTGCTATTAAATATATTGAAAAAGTGCTGCAAAAAATATATTTTTAAATTTTAACTTGGAAAATTACTAGTACTTTGTTATCTCTACCCTTGAAAACAAGCATGTTTCGTAACGCGAAAAGAAATGCCTAAGCAACGAAACGAATAAAGAATTCCGTGAATTTCAAAGTAGTCCGAGAAGAAGGGGACTAAAACGATAGTGTCGCATATCACGATGACAGGGCAGCGAGTGGTTGAGGTGTTCAAGTGTCCTAAAACGATTGTCGTGGGTGTTTCCTCGAGGCGAGCAAGACGGTGTTGGCCGGCGCGGGAAATGAAAGGCCAGGAGCAAAGCGCAATATGTAGAACGGCCGGTGAAATATTGCGCTCCGGGAAGCGCGGGAACGTGAATTAGAAGATAAGACCCCGGGATGCTGCGGGCATTCCTCGCCGGAAATTCTCCCTGAAGAAACAATATTGCACCGTTACTCACCGGCTCTCGGTGCGGCTTCCAGTCTCCCTGGCATCGAAACAATTCCATCGCCGTGATGGCTAAGTTTTAATTTCCTGATGCGTCGACGCGTTGACTTTGCGCGCCAGGCTCTCCTTTTAAAAATCGCGCTGATTAAGTTGCGGGTTCCACTCATAATTCCTGGGAACTTGTATTTGCATCTTATGGAGTTTTCAGGTGCTCTAGAAAGAGTTTTACGGCAGTCATTTGTTTCGGAATTTTTTGGTCCGCTTAACCAGTTAGCTGGTGTTTTAAACGAACCTAGTCACTATGTATTCCTTCTTAGTAATAATTATTTATATATATATATATATATATTTATTTATTTATTTTCTCGGCCTCAATACATACAAAATTGCAATTTATTAGGTTGGTGCATATGAAATGTCGGATTTCTAAGCGAGTATATAAAATTACGTATCTTTTTTCAAAAGCTATTAATTTAATCAAAATGTGCCCAATTTGTTTCAATACACTTTTCCCAACGCGAGTTTAATTCATAAATGTCTGTCTTCAAGAAATTCTGATTTTTCGGATCAATAAACTGTAGTATGGAATTTTTCAGACTGTCTCCATTTATATACTGTTTAGCCCACAAAAATTACGCATACGTTGTACAAAACAATTGCGAAATTAAATGAAGTAAAATATAAAATTTTATAAAATATAGAAGATTTATTTCAGATTTCCAGTGGCAGTGGCTTCGAGCACAAAGGGTTAATAGTCTCTAACGTCCGAGAGGTAGTGGAGAAGTTACGAAAATGCGGTAAAATTCGAGCGCGTTATTATGGTTGTGACTAGTCTCAATTTGTAATCATACAATTCGGAGCTGGTCAACATGCTTCGCGCGGTGGGTAATGGAACAGCCACGCGCCGAGGGCGAACCTACTGGCAACGTCTTATTGCTGACGTCAGAGAAGAAAAACTCAAGTGTTTACGTTTTTCATGCTAGGGTTCGTTCTATTTCTCTTAATCCCGACATTATTTATGACAGGTCGCTGTCACATTCCTCAGCCGAACAACGCGTAATGGCAACACCGTTCTAAAACTGCTCGAAATCTGCCCGAGTTTCTACGGGCTAAATAGTATATAAATGAAGACAGGCTGAAATATTCCATAACAGAGTTCATGAATTCTAAAGATCAGAATTTGTTTAAGACAGTCATTTCTGTGTTGATATCTTGTTGAAAGGGGTGTAGTAAAGCAGACGGGGCATATTTTGATTAAATCAACAGCTTTTGAAAAAAGATATACAGTTTTATATATTTACATAAACATCCGACATTTCATATGCACCAACCTAATACATGGCACATGTTCATGCATGACAAGTTTACTCGTCGAAAACGGGTAACTGGTTAACGGTTGAACGGCGAACCCTTTTGACGAAAATATAACTGCATGTGCTTAGGATCGTTTATAATATTATTTAGCCATTTTGCTAAATATATTATTTTTAAGCTGCATATGTTAACTTTCTATGGACCGTAATGAGAAATGTGGAAATTTTAACTAATTATGAGAAACTAATCAAGATAGTCAAATAACAATATTTGAATAAACATTTTCCGTATTATGTGAGAAAAGTGTTATTTATTACAAAATTTTCAACATACATATAATTCAGAGATACACGAAAGCCATTTTTCAAATTTTTCTTAATTTAAGTTCTACTTTAACAAAGTTATTGCACTTTTAAAGATGTGCGAACACTTTTATGGAACAATGTTTATTTAACTTATAACAATCTCTAGAAAACTTGTATTATGTCTATACGTTAACTTTTCGTTGAAATAAATTGTTAGTACGTTTTAGTTCTTGTTTTTATAAAACGTTTTCCGTGTCTGGTTGAAATGGCGCTTGGAAGGAGACAAACCCAAGCGCCCGAATAGCTCAGTCGGTAGAGCATCAGACTTTTAATCTGAGGGTCCAGGGTTCGAGTCCCTGTTTGGGCGATATATTTTTTTCGCTTCAAACAATTTTTATACTGTTCCGTGTAGTTTCCGCTAAAATATTGTAACAAGTAGAAAGAGAATTTATGCATTTGACCAAGCTGCGAGCGTGATATTTTATGAAATAATTATGCGAAAATGCAGGGTAGTAGCAGAATGGTAAGCACGTCGCGTAAAGCCTCGGTATTACGGCGTGACGCTAAAAAAAAAGTATATGATTTCGCATGTTGCACACAGAGTGCGAGTACTCGAAAAGTGTACATGCTGTTCTTTGGTCACGAAAGGGTTAATTGGAATGACTCTTTGAACTACAGCAATGCGGTAATGATTAGAGTGCAGATGTTTATGGAAATTCGTGTTCGCATAATGTATGGACATCGGTTTAGAACCGGAGAGGAGTATATATATGTACTTTGCGAGTTTCTGTTGTGTGTTTAACATCGTCATGTTTATCAACGCCGAGTACAAAAACGTGTTACAACTCGGAGAACAAAGAATCAGAATGTTACGTTAGCGTTAACACTTTGTCGGACAATTCTTTTTACGATTGTTACCATTAAAACTTGTTTACATTTTAACTGGGTAGAAGATTGAAGATAAGTTAAAATAAGTCAAAAATTTATTTTTAGTTTTATTTCTTGTAAATAGAATTTCATTTCCACTTTGAGAAAGAGTAAAGTTTATACGTAATAGTTTCGTTTTAAAGTTTCCTAAACATTTCTAGTTTTAAAATTACTGAACTTAGAAACACACAGAATAATAGATAATAAATAGTATAATAAATAGAAAAATAAATATAATGGTAAAAAAGAATAATAAATCACTCGACTAGTAAATAACCGAATCGTTATTTAATCGTGCTACTTTACACATCGAACCGCGATTACTACCAAGAGATTTAATTAGTTTAAAACATTCCGTAAACACTGTCGCAATCTTTCATCAAGATCCGCCAAAGAAAAATTACTCGTCTATGAATCACGACCATATTTTTACAATTCGCGTACCACGGTGGAAACGATATTTTTCAGCCGGCACGCTTCGCCGAGCTTTTCCGCAACGTTTCCGCCCCGTTTCTTCGGCTGTGTTTAACTATTAAATTCTCCATCAACGGCGGAGCAGGGTTTCCTCGAGTCTCTTTCTCTCTATCGAGGCTACCCGACAATGTCGCCGCGAAAAAAGCTCTCCTATCCGTATCGTCAGCAAACGGAGCCACGTGGCGCCGACAAAGGCACCGTAAGTGGAAGGAATCGCGGAACGCCACTCGAAAACGGAAGCTGTAAAAGCTGTAAACGGGGGTGGGGACAAACGGCCCGATGAAATATGAAGCCGGACACGCGCGAGCCAGTCAACCACCGGTTGTTGAGGAGGAAGAAGAATGCGGAGGGGCTGATCTTTGTTCGGCTCTCTCTACTCTGTCTTCGTCTTTCGAGCCTTTTCAAATTCGGAGACAAAAGACGCTCGACGATTGTTTGCCGGCCAGAATTGGTTGAAGAATGTATCCCGTTTTACCTGTCACGGACAAATCTTCACGTCGATCCGTTCGTAATTAATTTCTAGTTGAGACGTCACATTTTACGACGGCGTATTATTAATTTTAAATTAAGTAAAACAAAACATCGTAAAGTATTTTTTTTAGTATTAAAGCATTTCTTTTTATTTACAATTTTAAGGGTATTTTTGCAAGGAATCGGATGTTTTGCCCAAATATCCGACATTTGACAGAACGCCTGTCAACCCTATTGTAACAGATGCATAGATATAATGACGTCAATGGACACAGTCTGGTAGACACAACCGTAGAATAGTGTCAATAGATACATCCTAATAGACACCTGGACAGAATGATGACATTACACGTATTCTGATAGACACATGCATAGAATGATGACAGTAGGCACATTCTATAGACGCATGTACGTAGAATAACGTCAATAGACCTATCTATAGGACGATGTGAATAGATATACGTACAGCCAGATATCAATGGGCACATTCTACTAGACGCATGCATACATGGAATGATGTCCATAGACGCATCTATAGAATGTTATCAATAGACACATTTTAATAAACACACTTTCCGTAGAACGGTGTCAATAATCGCGACCTAGTGAAATAATTTTTTCCTGATCCAGTATGGATATTAAATAAATAATACGCCCCTCACTTGCAAACTTAGCTTACCTTACCTAATTTTATTTGTATCGTATCAATTTGTTCACCGTTATCTCAACTTCGCGTTAAAGGACGAATTCGGCCGTAGAAACGAGAGAAACACGGCATTCGTCGAAGAGTTAATGAAAATCGTGTCACAGGAGAACTGGGTTAAGAGCGTAGATCTAATAATCGACAAATAGCATGTCTGGCTCGCAAATAGAAAATTGGAAGACCATTAACACCTTCGCCGGTCCGTCGACCTGGAATTCCTTTTCGTGTAATCGGAGGCTAGGGGTTGGAGCGTGGCCAGTGTTCGCGTAGCAAGTTTCCAAATGATGTAACGCCGGGAACTGTATCAAAGAACGTTGGAACTGTGTTTCGCGTTCGCTGGGTGCCCACGAACATAGAAGAATCAGGCTAACCCGTGTCTACTCTCCTAATTAGACCGGCTCTCCCGAACTCATTATCAAACTTAGACTAGAGAAAATAAAGAACCGTGCGCGGCAACAAAGTGGACACAGAGGCGGGGTAGAAAAGGGCGCGGGAATTGTTTGACAAACGAAGTTAAAATGCGGCGGCGTGGTGCTGTGTATCGAGTAAACAACTCTTGTAGAAATAAATACGAATGCATTGCACAGCTAAATCGGCCGAGACACCAAGTTTTAAGGTATCCTAAAAATTATACTATGCAACCTATTAGGACAGTTAGGCCACCCTAGAACCGTGTACCACTCGATCCTGTTAAACTATGGACCCAAACGAATTTTTATAAATTTTTACAGAATTTTTAGAACATTCCCTCTGTGATAATTCATTAAATTTACTAGACAGTCCGGTTCTCAGAAACCGCATAAATCGTGTCTTGCGAAAATCATAAATTGGAGCAGCACAAGGGTAGTTAGGGTAAAGTCGGAGCAGCGCGCCATCCAATCTCTCCGCCAATCTTTCTCGCGAGCGTGAAAGGGAGGCGCTGCGACGCCCGAGATCGATGCCGCCAGGCATTCAGTCAGCATCGGCATTGTCCGACCGTGGCACGTGGGAGTCGGCAACGAAAACAGTGCTTTGCGCGGCCGGCTAAAATTAGAATATTCTAAAACGCGGCAACCAGCCCGGCCTTTGTTCCACGACAAAGCAACAAACTCGCCCAACGAGAGAGATAAAGAGTGCGGAGAGAGATTCACAAAGTCCTTCTGTATCTTCCTTTGCTTTCCCCGTCGCCTGTAGCGAGAACTGTAGGACCCGGGGTCTGGCCCAGAGGCCCTTCGCGAGAGGTTTTTACGAGCCTCTCTCCCGGAAGCCAGCCCGGAGTGATCCATTCCTGGGCGGTTTCTCTGCCGGTGAAAAGTTTCCCGGAGACAATGGGGACGGTTGCAGAAATTGACCCCGCCGCTTCGACGAGCCTTTATCTCGCCGACAGCCCGGAGAAAGTCTGGATAATGGCGCGACGGCATGCAAAGGGAGGCGAAAGTCGGCGAGAAGGGGATGAGTTAGGGGACGGCTGAGACTGGTCCACAATGCAGTATTTCGCCGGGTTTAGCCGGCCAAAATTATTCTCACGCCCTGACGCGTCTAAAACGTGCCTAGCAATTTATTTGTAGTATTTCGCTCTCGAAAGAATAATTACGATTAAATAAATCGCAGTTGATTTGAAATGAATAAAAGTTATTCACAAAATATTCGAAATATTATTTTTATTATCCAATTAATTCAGAGCGATTCTATCTATTTATTTATAATAATATAATAAATATAATACCATTATTGTTCTTTTTACAAAATCGCCACATACAAAATGTTATTTTATCTACAAAATGGAAATTTTCAGGATACCGCGGCTAATCTTAGACTATTATAAAGTAGAAACCTTCCCCTTCGCAGTAAATAAATAAATTTGCAGTTCAATATCTCCAAAATACCTCCTTTTCCATGCAACAACTCGTGTCTAATTACGAGTCGAAGAAAATCGACTTTCGGCCAATCGAGATCGAGCAAACAGCCCCACCGCGTGACGAATTTTTCCTTGCTCGTGCTCCAGTTTTCCAGCTACCATCCCCTATTCCCGGACACGCCCGGGCCACTTGACACGCGTGCTAAGTGCCGCGAATCCACTCGTCACCCCTTCCGGTACCTCTTCGCGGTCCTAAACCTCCTCCTCCCCCCCCCCCCCCCCGCCCGAGTTCCTCGAGCCATCCTCGGTCGCTGATGCACCCACCGGTCGCGAACGAGCGTGACCCGTTACGACGCTCCCCGGAATGGAGTCATCGATCCCCCGTCTTCCAACCCTCCGCTCGGCCGGCGAGAGACCCTAATGAGTGTTACCCTTGCGCTGATTAACATCGGTACGATCGGCTATCTCGTCCACGGCGACCGGCAGTCTTCGCGTTAACGAGCACTCGGATCGAGCGCCTCGACGGGATCGGACACTCGAGACGTTCGGGATACAGCTCCGCGTGCTTTCAAAGGGGGGGGGGGGGGGGGAACGGTGTGGAGAGAGGGGGGGGGGGGGGGGGGGGGGGGGAGGGATTGTTGCTGGAACAGGGCGGAATTAAGTATCTCGTTCGAGGCAGCTGACGTCTATTTTGTTTTATGGTGACACCTGCGCCGGTAATTACGAAAGTGGCCCGTCCCGTGGATCCACGAAATGTCGATTCCTGTTATGTTAGCGCAATTTGAAGCAATTCTTGCAAAATTGTTGGAACGAATCGCTCGCGCTTGTCAGAGTATAATTCACAATGGAGTGTTCCATGAGAAAGTGATTCGATGTAGAACCTCCTTCGTTGTAGATAAAATAAAATTGTCAAATTTTTGCCGACTGTTTAAACAAAAGCTTAACAAAGTATCATACCGTATATTTCTGTATTAAAAATAATAAAAATAGAAATGTATAAATAACTAATTTTTGTCGCAAGTCCATAAACTCCGCAGTCTATTTACGGTGTATCTTGCAGGCATGTCTCGGTCCCTTCCATCGCATTTAACTCAACAGCCACCCCATTGAAATTATTTGCTAAGTAGCCAAATGATGCTGTTGCACCGGTGCATTCGTGAATATAGTGAAACGCGACGAAATTACTCGAGCACCACACAGAAAGCAGTCTCACGTGCGAATTATTAGCGACATGCTGTAATACGTTACAACGACATTGAATTTCGAAATTGGGAGGCTTGGAAATTTGTTATCAAGATATAATGAATCTCTGCGCGAGTTTGTTGCATTGCCAGAACGAGACGAGCGTTTGTAAGGGTCCTGCTAGAATCTTCCAGAATTTGTGGCCGCGGAGCGTGAGATACGACCGCGGGGTAGACATGTTTCATACTTCAGAAAGATTTCCTTCGCCGGTGTTTGAAGACGCGCTTTTGGAGCGTGTCCAAGTCGTAAAACATCTGTCATAGTCGCATTTCGGTTTCATTAGAAAAATCAACGTCCCCCGAACGCCGTTTCGTGATACAATAGAAACAGCGAATGCGAACGCCAGCCACGCTTTCCGCTATCTATCGTAACGATCGCGTCGTTTAATAGGTAACAGCCGGCTATTGAAGTATTGATCGAATACTCCCAGGCAATGATAAGGACTAGATAAGAGACTGAGGGTTGTTAGACGTTGAGTGTCGGAACTACCACACTCTGTCAAACGAGTAAACCAATAGTGGATTGAATTATCAACGTCCTAGATCAATTCTTGGTACCTTTGAATTTCACCAAATCTTCTAAATAATTTTCACTTAGCAATATTTTATTCTTTGAAATAGTAATACGAGAAATTTCATAAATTGAAAAATGAAACTCCGTATAGAATTATTACAATAAATTATTTTTAGGATCATTTTAAATAATGAATTCTGTCTTCTCCGTTTAGTGTTACATCGAATGTTGTAAATTGTTCAAATAATTTCGTCTTCCTTCAGCAATACCGTATTTCTCGGTAGAATAACGTTGACGCGAGAACCATCGAATAAATTGGAAGCTGAAGATGCATGGGGGTTTGAAATTGAGCCAAAAGCAGATGGGTGGGGATGTCGTAAACAGAACCATTTTGAAAGAGAGCCTCGAATCCAGCGGGCTGAAAGTGCGCAAGAGTTTCCACCCTCGGCGGGATCGATAAATGTTAATAGGAGTGCCTACCTTTTCAACGGTGGAATTTCATTATTTCCGCGTGTATAAATAATAGAAATATTACTTCGCGGTTATTCTATTCACCCCGGAGCCGATGGCGATCGATTAGCGGTGGTATTTAGTACGCGCAACAGGCGTTCAAGGTTCTCGACATTACTCACTTGGGAATGACGGTATTAATAATATCTTAATGGAAAGTGATAAAAATAAGAGAGAAAGTGGAGCGCGGAGTGCAATATACTTAATAATGTATCTTGACCTCATCGTTTCTTCGCCGAATATAAAGTCCTGCCGAAGGACACCCGCTCCAAAGACAGAGGGTTAAATCGGACGAAGGAGATCAACTTTTTAATACTTCATTCTTATTAATTTACCAATGCAACTTTGACACGCTGCGAAACATTCTACCGAATTTTTATCCAATTCGTTAAACAATTTTTTGTAAATATACGTTCAAGCGTTTAAAAAATTTCATATTAAATAATAAAAAATTTCATAGCTTTTGAAAAAAGATATGCAGTTTTATATACTCACTTAAAAATGTGATATTTCATATGCAACAACCTAATAGATATCTTTGACGCTTGTTCTTTTTAAAAGAGAAAGAAAAATTCATGTAGAACAACGAAACTCGTCTTTTGTAATTACCGAAACTACGTATGCGGAATAAATAAATTTTCCTGACAATTATACAATCGCAATAGATGATTAAGTGATTAGCGGGTCCCAGAAACCAGCAATAGTAGATAGGGGATAAAACTGGCTGCTGTAACAGAATTTACATATAATGTAAAAATTAGTTTACAACAACTAATAAATTAATAATTTAAAAGTTAAAAGTATACGAAACAACTTACATTTGTACGAGTTCACGGTTAAGCTCAAGCCCCGCTTGGAATACAAAGCGATACAACGCTGGAAGGCCGAGGCAGTTTAAAAAGATGACTCTCCTCAAAGGGAACGCAATCTATTGTCAAAACGAACAAAAATTTTCGACGAGTGGAGGGTGCTCAGGTTTTCAAAGACATCTCTCTCGTCCCGACATAAGTGGATCCAAAGTGACCAACGCGAAGAAGGGAGGCTTCTGTTCCAAGGGAACGAAGACAAATGGCTGCCGTGAGGATGCTCGAGCCTCCGATCGGAAGAATCGAGAGTCTCCGAGGAAGGGAAAAACGGATGCATCATCGATCGTACCGAAACTGAAGTGTCCTCCGGTAATGAGCGCATCTTCGTCGGGGGAAAAAAAAATGGTCGTCGATCTATTTTTTCGTTGCAGCTCGAAATCCGACGGAAGAGAGCGAGTGAGAGAGAGAAAGAGAGAGAGAGAGAGGGACGATCATAAAAGCCACGGCCCCTGGAAATGTTATTTCCGCTGAAGGAGTTCGTGACTGTCTTTTATTGGCCCTGGGGAGTATCGTCCTTGGAATCAGGCTGCCGCAAGCCTCTCGAACGTGTAGCTGAATAAACTTCCCAATCCCCCCCCACGTGTCAGGCAATCCTAAGATTTTCTGCTACGTGTTACCATCTGGCAGCGACCGGCCGCCATTTTTATCGAGTGCATTCGATCATTTTTTTAGTCGGCGCACCTGCAGTCTCCCGAGAGAGGATGAGCTCAAGAAATATTCGTTTTTGATCGTGCTGAAGAAGAATCGGTCTGTGAAACCGTGAACGAAAATTAAAATGGCTACCGAAGAACATCGTGAGAAAATTAACCCTTTGCACTCGAAGCTATTTTAATCGTAAATCTGAAATAAAATTTGTGGCTAATAGTATTTCTATTCTATGTTATAAATTGCACTTTTATGCATACGAAATCGATTCTTATCACTCATATCAATATTTTCACTATGTAACAATATCTTAAATCGAAACTTTGTTTGAATAAAAATTATCTTAAGACGTGATAGAACAATTTTAGTGGTGCCTCGGAGTCACCACTTCAGTGCAAAGGGTTGACGTAATTCTGTAACAAAAATAAAAAATCCAACTTTTGATGTGCTAATATTAAATATACCATTTGATGACAGCTTGCCTATTGTTCTATTTTGAAAATTAGTATTAGCTATTATTTGTAACTAAATTAGCAGCGAACGATGCAATCGATTATCGGTGCGTCGATTTTAGGATGTTTGAATTACAATTATTCTCGAATTAATACCTCGTATTGCGATTTTCTTTGCAGCTATAATGATTACGATGCTTCTAGTAATTTCTCAGGAAAGAGCAAATTGTTGTTGAAATATTTATAGTAAATGAGCAGAACTACCTAACCGAAACTGCTCGATAGCTTCAACCAGAGTCTGATTCGAATTATATGTCAAGGGATTAATCCTCTAAATTGATTCCTAATTGAACACGTTGATTACATCGCGCCGGTGCAGACAAGCAAAATGCTCCCCGAAGTCGTGTTAAACTGTTCGGTTATTTCATGATATTTAGCATGATTCTGTATCTCCACACCGTTAGATAGCTACATTTTTATAAAAGGCGAAACTTTTAATTTCTATTACCTTATCTCTGGCTAAAATAATGGAATAAAAATTTAAACATCGACGTTATAATTGTCACACACGAATAACACGTTCTATTAAACCATTTAATATTTTGCAAAATCCACTGCAAGTGGCTCCGGCATTTATTCAAATATATGCAAGTTGGAATGGAAATGCAAATCACCGCCGGCTTGGAAAATACCAACGGAAAAGAAAAGTTGAATGAGACCTCGGAGATTCAGTGTTTCCTGATTAATCGTCATAGCTATCGACCATACATAAAACATCGTCGTTGTAACCGCCTAATGAAATATTTATCTTCTAGTTAGTAACCGCTACGGTGTTCGTGACGTCTTCCACGCACGGAATAGAAAGATTGAACGGGTTATCCGAAAATCCAATTAATATATGTATATTTATCTCGCTGCTATTAATTTGTCTGATATTTAATTGCTGATCTTAGTTGCAAATGAAAGCTGGACTTATCGATCATTAAATCGCTAGTTTTACGAAACACAAATCTGTAAAAGTACCAAAGAGAGAGAGTAATTGAATAGCTGAACTATTTCTGATTGATTAAAATTATTAAACGAAGAAATACAAGTTCTTATAATTTCAGCATCTTAAAATTGACAATTTTATACGCACAAAGCCTATCGAAAACTTAACTGTAAATCGCTCCTAAAATCTCGAGGGATCGCTGACAATGCTGCTAATACTGTTTCTCGATCAAGATTTTTGATACTACTGAAATAGAATTTACAGAACCGAGTCAGTGAAAACGCATCGACGTATCATCGATCCGCATTATCTGTATCGCCGTGCCAGTTTATTTTTGCTATACGTTCCCGATAGGATTTATTGAAAAAAGAACGGCCGACGGAGTCAGCCGCGCGAATCAGAGTAGAACCGATTTCAATTCGGGAGGATTTGTTCCTTCGATCGGAGATTTTCCAGGATCGAGCCCCGAAACGTTCCCGGGAACGATAATTCGAGGCACGATTAATCCTTATTCGATAACCGCTGTCGGCGTATCAACGAATTAACGCCACCGGTTAATTAAGCTTGTCCGTATGCGAAACAGCTGTTCTGCATTCGCTGGCTGCGAGCCATTCGTTATCGAACCGACCGGGGGCCGGGCCGGGCCGGGTCGGGCCGTTCGCCGACCGCCTCATTATACTCGCATTAGAAGCGCAATTTTCTTTCCGTCCTACGCTACCCATCTATCGTTTACCGTCCCCGGCTTAATTACTCGTTATCGCGTCTTATTAATCAGTCGGATCATTCATCGTGATTGCGCCCCGATTAGGATAATTCCCCGACGACAATGTCCCCCTAATCGGTCCAGTCTTGTCATGATTTCACCGATACGCCTAGCTAATTCTTAATTTGCCGTAAGAATCATGTTTATACAGCTTCACGGTTAACTTCTATTGTATTATATCCTGAAAATAATAAATAATAAATTTAGTTAATCGAGACTCTATTTTGAGTCGCTTGAAACTTTACAATGTCAGTTATGCCGAAAAGTAAAAGGGGGCGGGCCGTACTACGGTTAAAGTTCAAGAGGGTTCAAAGTTCGCGTTTTTTACCGAGTCAAAGGTTGTCCTATAGCTACTCGCAGGTGAAACTTTGTCACGCGTTCACGGTTTGTCTCGCATCGCAATTTCAGCTCGCGTTTTCAAACTTTTCCATATTTTCCGAGCGGTTCGAGCGTTTCCGCGTTCTGCGCGGGGTCGCTTTTACGCTTCCGATCCGGCGACCAACGACTCGCTTTTTATTTGTCAACGATGCCTACGAGAGCACGATCGCTAATTAACGGTCGTTAATCCGATTTCATCTCGACTTCCCTCGGATCGCTGCGTCTTCTCCTCGGGGACCATTGTTCGAGCCCGCGGTCTCGCGCGGTCGCCCCGTAATCGTTCTGATATTTGCACCTCATTCCGATCGTAATTAATCCGATTTGATGCCTGCGTCGTGGCTTTGATCTTCGTCCAGCTCGATGTTTAATCTTGATCTTGGCTAATCTGATTTTCATATTCGCCCTCTGTTTTCATTCCGGGTAATCCGATTAGCCTTTCGCAATGGACAGGATTATTTCATTTTAACGATACCCGTTCTACCCCGGTACCTTTTGTCGGAAATTGAACAATTCATCTCTGTTACGAAACCGTGGATTTTTATACGAGATGGAAGCTTTCGATCGCAAGCTGTAGGAAGCAAACGGAAGCAGTATCGATAAATCGAAGAATTATTACGTCAACGTTGTTCGAATTTTCTCTGAATTTTTCTTTGTCATAAGTACTGAATATTGGCGATCTGTTTGCAATAAACGTTTCCAAGCTTGTTTAGAGGAAACCTTGCTCTTTAGAGAATAAAAGATGCGGGGAACGTGCACGATCTTCCGGGACTGTCTTCTCTGCGCGTAGCGGTCGATAATCGATTTAACTTCTTAAAAGTTTTCTCCGGATAGGGTGAACTTTAACCCCATACCGTTCACATAGCTCGACTCATTGAAATTCATAGGGAAATATTTCAGGGAACAACTTTATCCCGCGGCTCGTTGCTCTTATGGAAAAAAAAACGCGAGTTCGTGAGATAAATGAATTACGCGGATACAAGATTTTCCACTTTGGCGTTGCACTTTCCTTCGTATGCTACAAATTTCAACGAAAATTGAAAATTTTTACAATCCTGCTCAACTTTAATTTGTTAAGGAAATAATAATTATATATAGATAATAATTTTCTAGATAATAATTTTATTTTCATAGCACAATGCTTATTTTCCTTTCATTAATGCTAATAAACTTTGCATTGGTATCTCGATCTCTCTGAACTTTGTTGAACACATTTAAATATTTATAATTTTATCGAGAATTTTACTCTTACTATTTTTTTGAATTTTACGCATTAATATAACTAATCGCTGCATTTTAAAAGTTCGCACATGACAGTTCACATCGCTGATCAAGTGACGCGTGACGTACGTACAACGCGAGCTCGTATCGGTGTTACCTCTTTCTTGGCGTGACCATTGAGAAAACGATACGTATCTGTGCAAGTGCGCCGATAAATATATTCTGTCGATATTTAGTTTCAAGTGTCTACTTATACCATCAATTTTACAGAATCTACATAATCGTTCCATGGAACGGATCACTTGCTTCGGCGAGCGAAGCAGGGAAAATTCTTAAAATTGAAAACGTTGATAGAATCGTCTATGGATTGTAAAAATGGAAAATAGGAAACGAAAATTTATTGAACAGTAATATTAAAAACAAAATATAGTATTTATTAAATAACAGTATTATTTTTAAAAATCTTCAATATACTGCAGGTTTTATAAATTATCCTTGAGGAAAATTAATTATAAAACACGAACACAAAAGAACGAAAACACTGAGAAACTGAAACACATTTTTCTATCATTTTCTAATTATTAAATTCATTACTAGAAGAATTAATTTCTATATTTTACCTAACCACTTTCTACTTATTACAATAGCAAGAAACAATTGTTCCACGTCCGTTCTATTACGAATCGTTGTAATCCCAAACTTAATTTGAGCAGCGCTGTAACGGCGACACGGTCGATCTACTCACGATGGATCGAGCCCGTCCAGAAAAGCGGCGTCCTTCAGAAACGTCGACGCAACACTGTCAATTGGCTCCCATATGTCGGGGTTGTAACCGAGGGGAAAAATACTCGGAGCAAGGACACTTTCCCCGGTCGACTTTCACCCAGCAGAGACAATGATCCCGCAAGGATGGGGATCGACAATTCGGCATCGATCCAGTCCCAAGTGATCCGCGATTCGCAGTAGCTCTGTTTCGGTCGGCGACACCGGGGGTTCCCGTCACGTCTATTACACACTCGAACTGGAGCATTCGGACGTGGTTTGTTATTTCGCCGAGTCGCGCAGTTGCTTATACACTCGTCTTGTTGTGTCTACAGACGCGATCTGTGCACCGGCTATCGACAACACTTGCACGCAGTCGTTTATTAGCTCTTGCCTCTACTGTAGGTAGTCCCTTTTGCAATTCTTCCTGTCGACCGATTCTCGATATTAAACCGTTTCATTCGTCTTTGTCGATTAACACCTTCGAGGTAAAGGTACGAAGTTAATTGCTTCGTTAATTGCTCTGTTCATTCTTTCGTTCACGGTGTCATTAATAATTTCGTACAATTTCCATTATCGGTTAGTTTTCTTGTCCGAACGCAGTCGTATTTGCATTTTCTTGTTAATTATCTCTCTTAATCAACTTGAAATTCTCGTCTTGGTTTTATTAACGAATAAGCTGTTTTTGAGAAGTGTACCAATAATAAAGTATTACGTTACATTCTCACTCATTTCTACCATAAATAGTGTCGCCGCCGGATCACTCCAGACTAATTTAATTACCCGCACAAGGTATTCATATATCGAGGCGCAGATAACAGAGGAACCGCTATAGCATAAAATGAAAAATATATTGGACACGCGAATGGAAAAATCCGGTCGCTTTTTCAAAAGGAGCTAATTGCGAGTGATTTCCGTAAAAGCAGAGCCACGTACTGTGCACGGCCGTCGGTTTAATTACACGGTTCCGCGACAGCCAGAAGAAAAAAAAAAAGAAAAGAAATATGTATTTAGTGCCGTTCGTTACCGTCTTCAAAGAATCCGTACCGTCCTCGAACACGTTCCACCTCCTTTTTTCTCTCCCCCCTCCCCCTCCGCATTTTCCCGGGGTCCTACTCCGTCGAGTTCCCTCCCTCTTAACATCGTTTCAAAGTTCGCCGATGGGAAAGTAGATCGAAGCGTCGAAATGCAATCAGCGCGCGATGAATAATTAATTTCTGTAATACGCTTTCGGCGCGGGGGACAAAAATTCGCACGATTAATTATACATACAGCCGGCGGCATTTTTCTTTTTTTTCGCTCTCTCTTTCTTCGCGAGAAGCAATTTAAAGGGGGGGTAGCAGTCGCGAGCACGGTTGCCACTCGTCCGGGCCATTCATAGGGCTCCGGAATATCGGTAATTCGATCGGACCGAACGTATCCGGCGAGGACGGGGCTTGTATATCTTTTATTCGCGAGCCGAGGGCTGAAAGGTGAAATTCCGATTTAATATCGGCCGATCGATGCGCGCCGATTAAGTGCGTCGGTGGACAGTCGATGATCGTTCGTTACCCCGATATTTGGGTTCGTTTGGGACGTACGTGATGAATCGTATTAACCTTTTGCACCCGGCGAAATGTTCTCGCCGTGCCTTACTCTCGTGTTCGAACGTTTTTATTCCCGTGGCGGTAATAAAATGAAAGAGCGGCGGAAATGATTAGATTCGATAACGTTCAACAGATACGAATAAAAGCGAACGAATGCGACGCGACGAGTCTAGCTTGCATGTAATCTGGCAGCATCCGATTTTATCTCATTTTATTTTTCAGGGCACTATAATTATCAATAGTGCAAAGAGTTAATCTAGTCTTATTTTATTCTCGGTATTTATACATTGTTGAATATAAGCGAAGGTTTCAGCTCAGATTGAAGTAATTAAAAGATCACATTATTTAAAAAACGTTTAACTACTTTAACTTGTTGACATCCATTTACTGCGTCTTTAAACTAAAATAGTATTCTAATGTTGTGTTCTTTATATTACAGGTAAGAGTATTCATTCTCTCTTCTAAAAACCCAGAGCCAGAGAAACGTAGCTATAAAATGGCGATCCTGAGTAAGTAAACGCTATTAATAAATATTATTAAATAATATTTTATTATACCTCCTCTTGAGGAGAAGTTCTCCGGATACTTATCTATTCGTAAAAACCCGATAAATTCGCTAAACAACTTTACGCGTACGCTTTCGACAGCAAATATTCTGTGAAAATAATTTTCGCTCACGGTTCACATCGGTCCATAAAAACGCGAGCAGCAGCGCACGCAGAAAATGGCACGGACAATGGCAAATCTCGCGGTAAATGGCACCGTTTCACTCGATATAAACCCGTTTCCGCGTTTCGCCGGCTAAACTCGCCGAAAGTCGCACGCGGCGTCCTACCCCGTGAACGGGTTTTAATCGCCGCGTCAATTCGCGCCCGCGAAAACCCGCGGCCGAATTATCGTTTCCGCCGCGCGGAAATTGCGTCGGGCACAATACCAATCCGCTGCGCGCGGTAGCTCGCGTTGCCGATAATCATCGTAAATTGCCGATAATTTCGCCGCAAACATCAGGAAAACCCGCGGCGTCGATCGATTTCCACGGGACGGGGCCGCGAGAGCCTCGTGAAAAATGAACGATCGATGCTGAACTTTCTGCCTGTGACTTCGGTGCTACGATAAAAAAAAAGAAGAAAAGCATATAACGAGGCACGTGTCGTGTGCTGACTTTTTAATTTTAGCTATAGTTCCTACGGAATTGTATGTCGGTTATGCCTGACGTAATTTCGAAACAGAATTACCCTGTCTCTTCGAACTTGCGATGTTGACAGTTTTTGTTATTTTTATCTACTCCTTGAAGTAATTTATGAAAATTGTTGTCTAATAATTAATACCAAACAAATGTATTTCTAGCTGTTAAGCTGCTTTTCTGTGGCTTAAATAGTAATTTCAGGCAAAAATGAAATATATCAATTTTAAAGGTATCTCGAACAATTAAATTCTAAGACGAAATAAAATATATGTAAACAATTGCTATTAAAGGAACGGTAAAGATCGGCTAACTGGTTAAATCATGGTTTCAATTTTAATATCATCTACTTTCAATCATTTTTAATGCTCGATAAATCTCTGTACGAATTCTTAGCAAACGCGGCATGATTATTTAGATTTATGCAGATTTATGCTTTCGCAAACAGGCGTCGGTATTGCAAAATAAAATAGAATTTTCTCGTTCGCGTTAACAAATTGGTTAGGTCATCGAGATGCAGACGAAAATTCTATCGATATTTCCATCGTGTCGTGTCCGAGCTATTTTCGGAAGCTACGAATGGATAAGATCCGGAATCTAATTATCGGTCAACGCAGCGTCTACACGTCTCTGTGTGTGTGTGTGTGCGCGCGCGCGCGCGTGTGTGGGTGCAGAGGTCGTATCAGCATACAGGCTTCGCCGACATCGTTTTGACCGACGTGAATTCATCGAAACCAGGTACGACTGACGTCACCGTTAACCGACAACAATATTGATCAACAGCGGCAACTCTGAAAGACGCGCGTATACATATTCACCGGGAGAGAGAGAGAGAGAGAGAGAGAGACCTGCGGGCACACGTCGACGTCGGTAATTCCAGGAACTGCCCGATTGTTTTCTTTCTTTAGCTCGCTAAGGGGTGGTAAGCGGAACTAAAGTGCCAATACAAAGAACATCGGCAAACTATATTCTCCCTGTCTTCATAGAAATTGCCCGGGGTTTGCAAAATCCAGCGAATGTATATTGGGTCATTCGTAATGTTGTTGCGTCCTTTCACGAGAAAATGAAAGACGAGTTTTCAATGTTCAGTGTAAAAGAAGAAGACTCGTCGACATTTTTCTGTTAGCTTTGAAATTTTGCAGAAGTGTCTTTTTATTGACAAAATACTGAACAAAGACCTTTTATAATACTCTTGCGAAATCTAATAATAACTCTGCATCGCTGTATTGTAGGAAAGTACTAACGCAAGGGTTGCTACCCTTCTATTATTAAAGAATTCTTTATATAAAAATTATATTTATCGATATATAGTTTAGACTAATTTTTCTATTTGCAATTTACAATATTAGATGATCAGAGCTCATTAATAAACTAGGAGCATATTTTTGAAGCTGTTCTTTGATACAATGTTTTAGTGCTTATTATACGAAGAGATGTGCGTACTAATTACTATGAAAATACAAAAGCAATGTTGAAATTGATTTGCGCAGCACATTACATTTAATTAGAATAAAATGGCAATTGAAATGAAATGCCATAGAAAAGTTAAAACAAATTTAAGGGGTCCTTTATTCGGTAAATTATATTTAAAATCTTTGCATAAAATTTCCCCGCGGACGCTAGCTGGCGTTATTAAATTCCCGGGAACGCAAATGATGAATCAGTGTAGTTGGAAGCACGCTCGATTCGCGGAACGAGTTGCTCACACCTATTTCAAGAGTTAATTACACGAACAGGAGTTATCTCTGGGGTGTCTCTAATCATCCAGGAAAAAGGTAGCGCCTATATCGGACCCGATTACGAGTCACAGCAATTCTCCGAGTGACGTGTCAGACAGCGCGATACTTCGATTTTCACGGAAATAGTATTCTTCAAAGCGCGACCATAACGAGGCATCGGTCGTGAAAGTATGATAAAATTTCGAGGTCGGTCTCGAAACTCTGGCGACACTCGTAAATGTAATTATCTGGGGTGAAGAAGGAGAGAAACACGCCGCCAGAGCTCTACTTTCACGATGCGCGCCGTGATTAGGGTGTAATTACGGGTGGCACGGCTCGGTGAACGAAAAAATCATCGGTTCTTCGCCCATCTTCCACACGTTTTTCCGTGAACCTGTACCTTTTTTTTTTGGACTGTCTGCTGCCTTACCCTCTAATATCTCCCAACCACTATCGTCTAGACCCGTGAAGTGTTTGCAAAATCTTATAGCAGAGTTAGGCGCTGTACGAATTGTTATCAATAAATATTTGTCTGAGATAATTATCCGAATGAATACTTTTTTGGCGAATATTTTATTCGAATCATTATTCTATCTATTTATTCGATATATTTATCTTCGTTTTTACGTAATTTTAGAAAAATATATATTTATACAAATAAATTCAATTATAAAATTTCTGATGCCTTCTTTTATTATGCAAATTAATCGATAGACTTTATATTCTATTATTTTTACCTAAATCGATTATTTTTCCATATGAATTCCAACAGGAATAAAATCTTATTCAAATGAATTCTTATTCGAGCAAGTATTTAGATCTCTTCAGATAAACGTTCATTCGATTGCATGTTTATTCGATAGTTATTAAACCGGTTTCCACGCAAGGTACACGAACGTGGACAGTATTAATCCCGCAGCACCGAGAAAAGAAGAAAAACTTTATTATAAATATTCGATACGCTTTTGACCGTTGAATCACCCCTTGCGCGAGTTTCACCGCCGCGCCCTGTACGTATCCAGTGTACACAGGTGAATAAAAATACGATGAAACAGAAATAGAGCCATTAAAATAGATTAAACATTGCGGAGAGGCGATTTATAAAATTCTCACGGAGTGTAAAGTACTCTCGTTCGTTCTAAAATACATTTCGCGGACGTCGCCGTAAGTACGATAAAATGGCGACGAAGAGAATCGAGCCCGACCGGAATAATGCCGAAATGGAAAATAAACTGTTCCTTTGTCTTCGACTGAATGAACGGAGAGAGAGAGAGACAGAGAGAAAGAAACGAGTCCGCGTACCCGTGATTATCTCTCGTTTTCCCATGACAAATTCACGAGCTCGCTTTTCCGCATATCGAGCGCGTTATCGCGCCGTAAATAATCGACTCGCTCGTCGGGGCCCTCTCTCCCCCCTCGCCGGCGATTTCCACAGCAGATTTCCCCTTTTCTTCGCGTTCGAGTTTTGCTAAGCAGGTCACAGGCCCGGTCATTCCGCATGCGACCGTTTCACGGTTAAACCGAACGTTAAATAACAGACTGTTACGGCGAGGGCCGGGGTCCGGAGCGGCTCACGTACGCGCCTAATCGCGGCGCCGTGATTACGCGTTCTCTTCTTCGTTTTTTTTTCTTCGCATACTTTTCCACGCTTGACTTTCCACGGTGATTGTTGTCGTGTCGTGTCGTGTTCGGCCCGCGCGCGCCGTGTTTACACGGCTGGCCATTCGCGAGCGAATGTCAAACATCGCGAACAAATAACTGCACTGTGATTTTCGACGAGGGGGGGGGGGGGGGGGCTATAGTTCTTCGAACGCATTAACAAGAATTCTGCCCGATTGTTTCCCCCCCAGATCAATTGTCTGGAATAATCGGTCGCTGACAGTTGCTGTTTGCACAAGAATTTCGACTCGATTATTATGTAATTATTAGACAGAGGATTTTACGCATTTGCGGCGTGGATGGTTGATTTATAAAATCGTCAAGACGTGAGATGAATTTAATTGCTACGCTTCTTTCAACTTAAACTATTTCTTCCACCAAAATTATGTAACAGAAGCGATTTATTTTTATTTCGGTTCGTCCGATTATGTTAATTACAGCTTGCGAAGACATTTTCATTGCGATACAAAGATGCAGCGCACCCAGGTTTGTTTGCATCGACGACGATCTGTTCCTTACGTAAAACAAACATCCGTGGAAACGCGAAAAAATGCCGCGGACTTGGAAATTGCTAATTAAGTTCGCCATTCTCTTTGCTGCGGCTCTCGCTATCTTGTTTACCCGACGAGAAATTCTTAATCTAAACTGCGTTATAATGGCTGTAATAACGTCAATTACACCGTATTTACATTTGTCTCGTGATGAACAGGCATCACAAAAATATCACTCGGCTAAGTGACCGGAGTTACGCCGCGTTTTTCTTTCGCTTCTTTAGGCCGTGGAAAACTTTTATCACGATAAAGTGACACCTTGAAGAAGTCGCATATACTATAGCCTTCGACGGAACTTTGCAATAATGATCGAAGTGAAAATTAACCCTTTGCACTCCGAACGATTTTGGACATTGGCTACCAGCTACTCAGCGCCACTTTACGGCAGAAACAAACATTTACAAACCCCCGTATTATTTATTATCATGTTGGAACTAAGTAACATATTATAATGATATTGGTCTTATATGAATTGGTTGAGATCGAGGAATGTAAATTTGCAAAAAAATCAATATATTATTGTTTATAATTTTGTACAGTATGATATATTTTGAAACACTCCCCAATATGCACAGCAGGCTCATTAATGCATGTTTGACAACAATAATTTGTTTGACGCCTGCCACCAGATGTTTTCCCGTTAGAACAAACAATACAGTCTCGTTTTCTTTGGCCTACATCTAGAATATGTAATTTGTTGTCTAATCTATTGTCCGCAGAAGATGTGGATGGACGCGTTCTCTATACGCGAAAATCGCCCCACAATTGGTCAATTAGTGTTTTGACAATCTTGTGGTGTGTCATTGGCCTTTCATTATTTGTTTGTTTTCTTGATTTTCTTGATTCTCTTGATTCTCTTGATTCTCTTGATTCTCTTGATTCTCTTGATTCTCTTGTTTTCTTGTTTTCTTGTTTTCTTGTTTTCTTGTTTTCTTGTTTTCTTGTTTTTGTTTTTGTTTTTGTTTTTCCACTAAGGAAAGAATTACTTTTCCGACTGTCTCACTCTGTAGTTTTATGTGTACTGCTCGAAGCTTCAGGCTGAGCTCAGCTTTGAAAATCTTTTTCTCCAGATTTAGACTTGTTTATTTATAATTATAAATCTCACTATACAGTGCGTGCTATGTTCGCATGCCGACCTTTCTTCTACAAACTCTCCTTATCGGTCTTTAAAAGTTGCGTTGACAAGTGCTCGGGCCGTCGTGAGCACGCCTCTCACGTTCTCGTCTAACACAGAACCCGCTTACAGTGCTTGTATATACTTAGTAATTTTACGATATTTTAATTTGATTTCTTGTGCCATTACAAGAGAAAGCTTCAGGGAAACATGCATGTCTCAAAAAGTTGCGCTGAAATAACTCAATTCCCCGTAGTCGCTAATGAACTTGAATGTCCCCTGAGAGGGGACAGCGGAGTGATATGCTGGAATTACGATGTCCCCTGAGAGGGGACAGCGGAGTGCAAAGCGTTAAAAGAGTAAGGTATTAGAAATTTAAATACAATAAGGGCAAAAGTTCAGATTTTATGCGATCTTAATTACAATTCAGGTACGAACAGAATGACGTTACAAAGTATTTATACGTATTTTATCTTTTATTAAATTTTATGATAATAATAAAAATAATACTACAAGTAGAATATTAAGAATGTAAAGACTATAATACAATAATACAAATGGCAGAGGTGTGTTCAGTAAAATTTTACCCAGTTTTAATTACAATCCGCGTACGAATAAAATGACACCGTGCTTGTGTTTCCCAGTAATAATACAAAATATAACTAAATATACGATATTATAAAATTGTAAAATAATAAAAATATCGAAAGTGTAAAATAATAAAAATATCAAAAGTGTAAAATAATAAAAAAATATCAAAAGTGCATTCGTCGACATTTTCCACAATTTAATTAGAATCTACGTTCAAACAAATCAAATTGTTCGTCTAAAAGAAAGTACAAAATCATTTTGGCGAAAATCGAGCCGGTCCAGAGTCGAGCAAATAAATGATCGAGGTCAGAAAAGAGCCGGGGTATGCACGACAGGGTTAACCGCCGACGAAGCGAAAGTAAAGAGGGCTATTCCGCAGACAGCCATTTCTGTATCAAACAATTTGCTTGCCCGTTGAAGTTAAACGACTGTCGAGGGCTCGGATCGATACGCCGGACGATTAGAAAGAGGAAAACAGACACATCTGGAGGGATTACAGCGTAAACGCGTCTCGATGTCGAGGCGTCCACTTAATCGACTCTTTGCCGGTGTGCAGGGCTTGTTGGTAGTAAAGAGGCGGCGGCGGCGGCGGTCGGAGGGGTGGGGTGGGGCGCGGAGAGAAATGCGGGGGTGGCCGGGCGGCAGAGTCTGAATTAATTTCACGGTAGAACGAGATTGGAAACTCGGAAGAGTGTCCGTAGGCTTCTCGCAGTCCCACGGCCCCTGGGTTCCGCCAATTTTCTGGAAATCCGAACCCGCTTGACTCGTCGCGGGCCGCCGCGCCGCCGTGAGACTCTCGCCGCGTGGAAAACTCCCGGGAAATATGGGTCAACAAGTTTCTACACTCGGGCTCCCCTTATTACACAACCCATTGTGGATAATATACCGATATTATTATTTATATACCCGGCGCTCGGGAAATTGCGAAATTACCCGGCGAAACGCGACTCTCCCTCGAAAACCCGTGCTCCGCGATCTGTGCCGCGAAGCTCGTTTCACAAAGTCGGCACACGTTCTTCTTTCGGTACAGAAAAGTTTCATAAAAGAATTGATACTTTGAAGTATCCGGGGAAAAAAAATTTCGTTACAAAAGTTCGCGCTCGAAGGCCACTCGAGAAAATTTATTTCACTGAATTGGTACTCGAGAGCGTACATAGAAAAGTCATCGATAAAAATCGTACTTCGAAGCACATAACCGAATTAAATTCATAGACATGGTACTTCGATATATGTACAGATATTTCGTTTATAAAAATCACTTGTGGTTCGAGCTATTAAAAATATCGTATAGCTTCAAGTATTTAAAGCTGGTGAACAAAAATGGTACTTTTTACTCACAAGTTTTTATCCGGAATATTTTAAATAATAAAATGGTAATTTGAAAACATAGTCTAAAATATTAGAAAATAAATAAAACGATGCTCTACCTCCAGACAATATTTTGCAGTTAAAGGTCTCCAGATCGGAATCAAGTATTCTCGATCATTCAGTTCGCTCGAGAGATCTCTCTGGCAGTCGTTTTCGCAGAGAACCGTCTTCGTTATCTCGCTGCTAAAATCCTCTCATTAGCCTTCCGCGACGAAGCGCCGCGTTTAATCGTGCCGCGGCGTAGCGTCGCACCGGGTAACGAAAGTGCTCTGGTGTCGGAGCGCCGGGAACCCGGGCACGGTTTATTTGTCATCGAAGTCGCGGAATTGGACCGTAAGCAAAAGCTACGATAGACAGAAGCGTGAATAGATTAGGCACGGTTTGTCGCGTCCGGCTTGTCCCTCTGCGAGAATCGTTTTCTCCGCATCGATCGTCCGCGGGACACGGACGAAGATCGATCGCGAATCCGGTCACGTAGCCCGGCGTTGTAATGATCGCAGCAGCGGGGCAGGGACAATCGCCGGAAGAAGCATGCTTGTAACACTTTGTCGCTTTGTCCCCCGGGCGTCAATTCTAAAGAGTCGCTCCGGCGTTATGTCACTCGCAGCCCCTTCCGTTCGGAAACCGCGGACTTTTTCCGCCGCCTGTACCCCAACGAGCACTCCATTATCTTCCGGATAAACGTGGCCGGCCGCTGGATGCGGTTCCATTTCTTATGCAGGGCCGTAGAAACCTGCGGCTCCGCCGCCCGAGATCTACTCGACCCCGTGAAAATTAATTTTTAAAGGGCCGCCTTCTACGTTACCGTCGCGGTTCGCGTAATGGCAGCGCTAACAACCGCTTTTATGCATTATAGAATCGGTTATGAAAGCGTACGTACGGATCTGCGATTTTAAATGTGTGGAGGAGAGAAGATATTCGGTGGTATATGGACGCTAAACGTTTTCCGAGATAATTGTAAGAAGCTGGTTTGGGAGTGTGTACCTGCTTTTAATGAGTTTCGCGTAATCTAGCGAACCATTTGACTGTTTTGTTGGAGAGTGTATTTGGGCTAAGTAATCTGATTAGTAACGAAGAAATGTCACTTGGTTGTTATAACTAAAATTTATGATTTAAAATGTATATGTAATGTAATAAAGAATATCTAACTGTTATATCCTTCCTATCTAGTTAAATGTGTGTTGACAATCATGCTCGCTGCGAAGAAATACAGTTCCAATGTGTAGGCCTATTCATCTCGAGAAGCTAAAAATTCTCAATAGTTGTCTTTATTTCAATATGTGACAATTTCAATCGCTTAACACTTTGAACGCCTCAAAAGATGGAAGATGAAAATGAGCTTCCACGCTAATATATTCCACGTATCAAGTCCGCATAGAATCTACAGAATCCAAAAAGAGTGAAGTACTCGGCATCGCACACATTAACTTCTCAATTTCTATTTAAACAAGTGAGTTACTTAGCAGTGCTAATTAACGACTTCTTACGAGCGCAAGAATCCCAGTCCAGGCCAGCTAACCGGTACCGGCCGGCTGATCGACTGTTCCGCAACTTGCAACTCGCGGCAAGGACGCAAATCGCCGGGTTTGCCGGAAGTTCTAGCGGTTCGTAGAAACGACGGTGGAGAAGTGGACTTCCGGGTGGCCTAAGCGAGTAGAGCGAGCGCGGGGTTGGCGGAATATTGGCGAGAAAAAGGGATCGTCGCATTTAATCTTCGCCGGGATCGGCTTGAAAAGCTCGCGTTCGCGTATTCAGCTTCCTTTCGGCTCGCACGCCCACACACACCCTCTCTCTCTCTCTCTCTCTCTCTCTCTCTCTTCGTCTCTCTCCGCGCCGCATATCGTTCGCAGCCTGAAGAATTCTTCGTTTTTCACGAGCGCATCCGTGGCCCCCTCCGTCTCGGCTCCCGCGCCGTCCCCGGAGACTTTTCAACGGAGCTTTTCAACCGCGAAACGGGAAAATAATTCCATTTAATTTGCATAACTCGAGTCGGCTCGAATACGCGCCTCGCGTGTGCTCTCGCGAACTTTAGCCCCTTTTCACCGAGCACTCGAGAACCACCCTCTATTTTGCGAACGTTTACTTCGCCCGGAAACTCGGGAAGACCGGAGTGACACTCCTTTTTCGAGTGGCCTTTTGGATCCGAGAATTTTCATTGCTGAAGTCGTCGGAACCGATTCGATCATTTGTATCGTCGTGGAAGTTCGTTTCTAATCAATAGACAGCGAATTTGATGCATTTACCATGAAAATGAACAGAGAAAATACGGAACAATGGAAAGATTGTTCGATGATTTTAAGTTTGCTATTGTATTATTATCAGCTTGCTTTTATATAGAACAAGCGAAATGCAAGTTTCGTGATAGATTCTCCAGCTTTCGTTTCATTAAACAAATGAATTAGTTATTCGATAATTAACCCTTTGCACTCGAAGCCATTTTAACTTTAATTCAAAAATAACTCTTCAGACATATAGTCTTTCCATTTTATATGACAAAATGTATTTCATGCATATGAAATTGAATCTTGTAACTCACACGATAATAGTTATACTTTTAATAATTTTTGAAATCTAATTTTTAATATAAAAATTATTTTGAAACGTGTTGTAATCATTTTAGTGGTGGCTTAGAGTCACCACTCGAGTGCAAAGGGTTAATATTAATCGAACATAGAAAAGTATCTATTGTTTCTCTTAACAAACTTACGACTACCGTAGCCAGTTTACCATCTAAAACCATCAGCCAACCAGTCGCAGACTAAAAAACCCGACCCGTAGAGACACACAATTCCGCAATCTCAAGGTATTCCAACTGGAACAACAGCGTAGTCTTAATCTGTTCTCGCAACAGTTATTCTCATTCAGCCGGTTCGTCAGACCGCGCGAGAACAGGTCCGCCGCAGTCGCAGGACCAAGACAAATTATTCTATTTGCCAGGCGACTACTCCCGGTTGCAAATTCCACGCGGCCCCGGTTCGTTTGTCGCGAGTTTCGCGGCGCTTCCAGAATCATGGAAATTACCAGGCGAGCCCCGGCGTTCCACGGTCGGCCTTTCGATTTTTCCGGGGTCGAAGGAGACACGGAGTGCGAAAGCGTGTAAGCGGGGCCCAACGAGAGAGGAGAACTCTCGAAGCCTCGGCTTCGCTCGGCGCCGGCTTTGGTGCACGGAGCAGAGGTCGGAACGGGCGCGAGCATCGGCCAGGAAATCCGTTAAGCGGTCGACTTCTACACTCGATGAAGCTTGTACGCAACGACACCGGGCGGAACCTGGTAGAACGCGTCGCTGTTTGAGCAGGAGAGTTATGGCCTGTCGCTCGCTATGCCGGAGTAGGCGGGTTTCGAGGAGCCGCCGGTAGAACGGCGGAGAAATGCATCGAACGGTGGATGAGAACGGGCGCGAGTGCATGATCAAAAAGGAATTGGACTGCGAGTCGATATCGGGCATGATTTAATAGTTAGTGTGCCTGGATAGCGTTTAATTTGTTTAACCTTCCTGTTGCAAATAGACTAGTGGGAAGAGGGAAATGATTGAAAGAAAAAGAGAGACTCTTGGTGGATATTAGACATGATTTAATAGTTTGATATGTCTAATACGTAACACACCATACGCGGTTTAATATTTATGTAACTTCTTCATTTACTACAGGAACAGATTAAATATTTACGAATTCGCCGAATGATATAGTTATTCAATTACAGTACCAGATTATATTCTTATTATTACTAATAGTGGAATAATGAAACGGCTTAATTGAAGATTAAAGCTCCATTGTATTACACAAAATACCGTAGGTACCGTTAATGGCTGCTCCGCGCCGAGTTCGATTAAAAATAATCCCGCGAGAACAGGAATAGCGATCGATGTCCAGAATCGTGAATTTCCCAGGTTTATCGGACCCCAAAAAATAAATGCAGCCGCCCAATACCTCCGAACGTACCTGTCAGTAACTTCCCGCCGCGTTTTATCGCGGCCCTTAATCCACCGCCGTGGCAAGAAATATTTTCTTCCCCGTCCGCGGAAACGGCCGACCACCCGAACCCGCGGAAAGGTCTCGACCCACATAGCGACACACCGCTTAAATTCCTCGCTCGAATAAATTTCCTTTTGCGCGGGGGTGGCAGGCCGCGCGCGGTATCGGGCCAGGTTATACCCTTTGCGCGAGCGAGCCTTATCGGCGCTCGTCCGTTGCTTCCTGCCCGAATCCAGGACGCTCTACTTTCTGCCGGGGATACGATACCCGACCCGCGCCCGAAAAGCCTCCATCTCGAGCTCGCCCGGAGGGCGGGGCGTGGAGGGGGGGATTGAATTCTAACGACTGGGAATTATCGGCGCGAATCGCGCCGTTCCCGAATATCCCCTCGATTGGCTCTCCGTCTAGCGAGCCCTGTGTCGCATCTAGATAGGGATTTCGATTGGAAAAGTGGCAGTCCCCGGCGTCTGCTCCCGATAAGAAACCCCGCGGATCCCTGGAACCTTCTGCCGATTTGCTTAGGAGCTGCTCCGGCCCCTTTGACCCTCGATACACGTTTTATCGAGCGAAGTCGACGCCGATCGCTCGGATCTTCTCGATTTAGAGCGACGAAACGATAGACAGGATACCAACGATTTGGCTCGGATGTTCGTCGAGGACAATTCGAGTTGCGATTATGGTTAGCGTGGATTTTATGCTTTTTTTTTACAAAAATCGTATTGTAAAGGTATTGAAAGGATTCATGTTGCAATTGGACTGTCGATTTTATACAGAATACGAAACGCAGTACATTCGCAGAAATCTATAATATGCAGTTTAATTTAACAAAAATGGTTGCATCAAATATATAGATAATATAGAAATATGAAAATGTAAGATTGTTTTGATTGGATTGTGAATTTTATGCGTTTTTGATGGAAATGAATAGATGATTAACGAAAATCAGAGGGACCAATTATTCGACTCTGTGACACTGTTATAAAAGTTGTGAAAAATTCAAATAAATTACTTATAATTATTAGAATGAGTTACTTGTAAATCTTGACATGTTTAGTTAAATGACTATCATTAAAGCTGCCATAAATTTATATTATTTTGTAATAACGACAAGTGTATGCTGGAGCGAAGAAAATGATTGCGAAAATTCCGATTTCAAGAGTTCCAGTAACCGTAACAGAGAAAATCGTACACAATGCCGGCCGGTCCGATGGTTCCGGTGTTAAATCGATGTTACAAGTTAACGTTCGGTTGCGCAACTGTCCCGCGACGGTGTATCGCGCGTTTCCGATTGCAAAACAGTGCCGTGCCAAGAAACGGTGGAATCGGGGATCGTAAAATACGATTCCGGCCGAATATTGCAACGTGACCGGCGTGTCCGATGTAAGCCAATGGAAGGAAGACATGAAGGGGCCGGACATTTTCACGACGTTCCGGACACCGCTCCAGTTTCGTGAGCGAGGCGCGGCACGGTAAATTGTATTTCCTGAGTGATTCAGGGCCTGCGAATTTTCCACGAGCGGCCGTCCAAGGACACGATTGACACACGATTCTCTCTCTCTCTCTCCCCCCCCCCCCTGTTTTGTGCTCGGCTCGGCGGAGGACGCGACGCGTCACGGAATTAGGATACAAATCACTGTCGGTGTTTGTCGAAGCCGGAAGCATTAGATATCGATTCCTCTGACGCGATAATCTCCTGTCCCACGTTGCTCCATATCCTATTGTTTGCTTGATGTCGCACTGACAATTGTTGCAGAGGCTGCGGGGCTGCGAGAGACACCGTTTCGCGTGCCGGCGTGACCTCCATTTCGCTATACGTCAAAGCTTGTGTCTCGATCGTCGAAAATATCGAATCACTGTGGCGTTTTATGCAAAATTGCCATTTTCCACGACTATTATAAAACAGTGGAGCTACTCGAGAATTTCTATTTCATCACATTGTTAAATTAACAGTAAAAACCGACGAGAATAAACTCGGCTTGTAAAAGAATCGCAAGAATGGAATTCACAGTCGTATGAAACTGAAACTAAGTGACAGAAATGCAGAATTTGTAAAACATCCTTTTTGGCAAAATGTGCTGGAAATATACAATAAGATTGTGGAAGAGGTTACAGATGTCACATGTAATAAAAAGCCCGACATTTCGCGTGGACCGTAACACATTTCCATAAAAGGGCTCCGACCCGATTTTTCCAAATTTATCCATCTATCAAGAAGTTATAACAAATACTGTTCGCGACGCGATCAACAACTTTGCAATTCAAAGTACATTTTATCTGTAATAGTTCCCGAAACAGCCCCGAGGCTGGCAATCTTCGGAGGGTGTTCTCACCCCTTAAACTCGAGTCTCCGCAGTTTAAAACGGGACACCTCTTATTTTTCGCTGTTACACAAACGTGCGAAGTTTCCTAAGAACGGCGAACGGTCGGTGTTCCCTTTTAAAAAGCTTTTAACGATGTCCTCGGTTTAACGCATCCTCCTCGCCAGGTGCTAACTGATTAGTACATAGTTACAACTTCTTTGTTATTAATATCTCAATTGTGTACGTAAATACAAATTAGCAACGTTCTTATCTTTTTACATTGTTCGCGAAAGATATTTTAACCCCTCCCCGTACTTTAGCGAGTCAGACTCGCGATAAAGATTTTTGCCCAAACATGAATATCGCAAGTCAGATCGCGAACAGTTACTTGGGCCAAACATAAATATCGCGAGTCCGAGTCGCGAACACATACTTGGGCCAAACGTAAACATAACAAGCCGAGCTCGCGGACTGATTTTTTGCCCGTTACGTTACAAACATCAGTCTGGTCTGTTTAGCGCGCGTTGAGGCGGACCGCTCGGACCCGAGTTTCGTCGAGCTAAATGACACGGGAAATGGTTAAACGGCAATAGGCAAAATTATATTTCACTTTATATTTTTACTATTTCGCTTATGTATTTATTTGCTAAGTAAAACTTTTTAGCAAACTTTGCATGGCATCGCTATAAATTCAATTCGACGCAACAGCTGTGATAATTTAGACAGCCGAGATTTTTAGTTGCAACATTCTGATGTCTACTACGACGTTTTAGCAAACGATTCCGCGCCGATTGGCGGACATAAGCTGTCTGTAGCAACCTGTGGTCCAGCCTCGATCGAAACGGCGCTGAGGAACACCGGCCTGGTCGCGAGATTGCGTACGCTAATTAAGAATCTGGGTTAATTACGCGACGGCTGAAAAGGAGCCGAGTCAAACTTCCGCGCGCCCGCGCCGGTTTCTGCTAGATAGTCCGTGAACAAAAAAAAAAAAAGCGAAAGCTTCTTCCCCGAAAAGCGGTGGCTCTAATGGAAACGCAAATCCCGGAACGCTCGTCGCCGGTGCTCGCTTTTAACGCGACTCACTTTCAGAAGCCGCGTAATCGAATACGCGGCGAAACGAAGCGATTGGCCGCTGCGTTGACACGCGAGTAGCTACGGGGATTTCGTTATCGGACTGATTATGGATCTCCACAGCATTTTTTTTCTCTACTTCTCCAGGCCGGTGTCGAGTGTGCCGTACGGTTACGTAACGCGTATTATTGGAACTATGGCTTTCGTACGGTTTTTATTAGCCCGTTTCATTAGCGATCTCGCGGTCGAAGCAGTCGAGACGGGATCCTTTTTTCATAAAGACACTGTTAGGCTGAAGTAAAACTATATTGTTGCGTTGCCTTAAGAAATACATAAGAAATTAGCAAAAGTAAATTAAAGTGGGGATTTTTTTGGTTAAATCGAGCATACAACGTAAGATCTTTTAACACAGAAATCAAACTGTTTTAAATAGAGGAATAAATGTCACAGGCGGAGTTTCTAATATCTTTAGCTTCGATAAACGTTTACTAAATAATATAAATTTCTAGAAGATATAAGATATAAGAAGAATACGACGACGCGAGAACGCGCAGAGATAATTCTATCGAAGAATTAACGAGCGCAGCCTAATCGGTAGGTAAGAAGCAGGAATTTCAGTCGCGAGAGACTAACGATCGACAAAGCGTTAACGCGTTAATCACGACCGTCAGTTTCGCAATTACACGCCAGGAGGGTGTGCCGCGAATTTCGATGGCTTAACGAGTCGCTTTAATCAACACCGGTAACGTAATAGAGATGTATCGACACGGTGTGCGAGGGGTGATTAAGGGGTGGGGGGAGGTACCGGAAGACAGTTCGATAGTTCCCGTGGAAGTTTGGATCGCTTTGTGTGTTTAAGAAACAAAATTTGCGCCGCGGATTCGAGCAACACTTGCTCTCCTACTCGATCGACGCGAATCGACGTGCTCTCGATGCACCGTGATCGCGCGTGTTATTCCATGCGCGATGCGCGACGCTCTCCTCTGTCGTGTGTGCATTGTTCGAACGAAGTTCTGTTTATCTTCGATCAAAGATAGTCGGCCGACATCGCGCGGTTTGCTTTTTGATATCTGCGCCGATAAAATTGCTCCCCGCGGTCGGCGTATCCTTACCGGATCGTCGAAGTCTCTGTTGATGAATCTTTTATCGGGTGCTAGATTTTATCGAGACACATTCGGGATCGTTCATTTTTCCCTGTGGGAATTAATGGACGAAGTTATCGCAGCTGAAGGACAGGAATTTTGGCATCGATGCGCCAATGAGAACGCGTGATCCAGCGTTGCGCGAAATTTTATTCGGATGACAAAGATAAACGAATACAATTTTATTTGATATTATCGAAGAAATATCCAAACGAATAAGAACGTATTTATATAACAATTGACCTGAATAAGAATTCATTCGAACAAATATTCACTCGCACAGAAATTGATTCAGACAATACTCGATTTAAAATAAAATGACATTAATAGGTATAAAGTGTTTTCTCATAATTTATTAATTGCTTTATAACAATTTGTACAATTCGCTTTGTTTCGTCGACAAAATACGTATTTTTTAACGTAATTAAATTATGTAGAAATAAATCTAATCATTTCCACTATTATTCTAGTAATTTTTCAATTTCTATTCGAATAATCTATTTGAAGGAAAAATATAAAATTGTTCAGATACGTAAACGAATTAATTTGTTATTAATTTCGATTATCTTGCCGAGTTTGTGACGTGCTACACAGTAGTTCTTGGTTCAGACAGAGTTTTATTGGCTCTTCGGAAGAGTGGGAAAGATCGAAAGTAATTCACTGATTTCAACGAATCGCATTATGTTCGGCAACGTCTGGCGAATATTTTACGATCGTCGAGGTTTGGACGCGTATCGTGCGTGCCAACGCAATTTTCTAAGTGACTCATTCTTGCTGAGTCAACGGTTGGATAGCATGTATAGTTGCGATATAGCTTCCCGTCCCTCGAACGGAAGAATTAAATATCTAACCCATTAACTAACAACATAAAAAGTAAAAACACTTGTCTTAAAAACCCTAAAAGAATATTTTGTCAAAATCTGATGATGAGTTCTCGCGAGAGGAAAATTGAATGTTCCATATTTAGCGATCCACTGAACGCTAATAACTATGACTGATAGACCACGGATTTAATCTCGTTACAAGTTCTATATTCGACTCGGTCATTTTTGTCGTAAATGTATAAAATGTGGAGTCCAATGATCACTACTCACGAAAAGGTCTGGTAGAAATACAGCGAACTTGTAGTTCGAAAGCGAAATAAAAATTGCGAGAGTTAAATGAAAACACGGTTCTTCGTTTAATGCGTTTAATACGATTAATAAGTTTCCTGTTTGGGAAAAGGGATAAAACGTTATCTAAATTATCGGTGATTCCTCGTGCCTGGAAAACTCTGATAAAGCGATTTTTCTTAATGAACGCGATAGCCTTATCTGTCACAGCCTTTTTAAGCTAACTGGTTTTCGAGAGACCAAATAACGCTCGGTATGCGAGTGATAACAGTATTATCAACGATTAAATGTGTCTGCAGAAATGCTTTCCGCTGAAGTTTCCTCTCGACGCTCTCTCTCGCTGCCCCGTTGCTCTAATGAAACTATTGAAAATTCATACCATGACGATCAATCTCTAGTTCATTCAACTTTCACTGGTTTTATTATGCGTTTATATCGCCGTTTAACAATAGCCGAAATTTAACCGCTGTCGCATATTTGCTTGGAAAATGTAATTTTCATATTACTTTTAATTTAAAGCACGGCTTTGAAAAACTATATATTAGATATTATATTATACTATATATTTAAAATAATTACGAAAAGAAAACGAATACAGTTTGAAATATTTCCAGACACAGGAAGTTAAAAATGTCTGCACGTGAACAGAATGATCAAATATTTGTAAACATTTGCCAGACCGACGAGCACGCTTTAAAAATCGTGCTCGAAAGTAAAGAGGTCGATAATGACTCCAAAAATACCTTTTATCAATTTATTATCTCTAAAATTCATTATCGGTTTAATTTTAATCGACGGAGGACATCGAAATTTCATCTAAATATAGTCAAAGAATTTCGTTCAGGATTGGATGCTCGAACATTTTATATTAAATACGGTTGACTCAACTTCATTTTAACAGATTGACTGTCACTAACACATCAACCTCGACTAAATCTACTGAAACAAAAATAATATATTTGATCAAACGAAGCTTAAAAAGTTAAGTTGCACGACGTCAATTTCTTTAAAATATTGTTATGCGTTGTGGGTTTTCATTGAATTATAAAGATGCAATAAATTAGCGTAGAAATTAACTTTCAAATCCGAACGAACAATTCAGCGTGTTAAAGTGATCTCGTTCCCGGTTTTATCGAGAGTAATGCGACACTACCGGTGTGTAGGTACGACCGATCGACATAAAAAAATATTGCATAATGTAGCCGATATCATTTCTTGTTCTCTGTCCCCCGCTTTTTCTACGGTTATCCTGACCCGAACGGGTCATCCCATATCGCCGAATGAAAATCCTTTAATATCGGGAGATTGAGAACGCGGCTTAAACCCCGACCAAGACCGCCCAAGCTGAATAACCCTCAGCTGCGACGCCGTTCGGTTCGGTCGCGCACCACCAACCATAGACTCCGCCGTGGGCTTTGCCACGGACGACTCCTCTTTTGTCTGGCGTTAAATGAAATTTTTCACCGAAAAAAAGATCCCGCCCCACCTAAGCTACGTCTCGTAAGCGACTGTCTCAGTCGCTGATCAATACGATTTCATCGCGAAGGCGTCTGCTACCCCCCATAATATATGCAAAGTAGTCTTCTCGTTGCTTTCACTCGTTTAGAAATTAATCCTTAGCAATGCCACTCCATTTTATTAAAAACTTGCTTTGGAAGATATCGGATGTTTTAATTTAATGCTTGATATTTTAACCCTTTGCACTCCAATACCTACCCTTCGACGAAATTTACAATTACCTATATTACTATAAGTAATCGCGATAAGGTTTATATTCATTAATTTGTTCGTATTTAATAAATGAGAACTTAAATAAAGAATAGAATGAGTAACATTATTTAAATTGATTAGATACGAACAGACTGTAAATAATATTTATATTGCTTCATTCATTAAAATGATTTCAACCCTTGCCATCTCCAAATGGTCGAACGTGATAGTTATTAAATATTTATACAAAACGATCTTTGTCTCTTCACTGCACTTCATTCTTCCGACAGAGTTTTTAGAAAATATCTGTAATAAAGTTTCTGTTATAATTATGAATTTGATAAAATATTCAGCGTGTAAGTCTACATCAAACCAAGCAAGGATCCGCAGTCCAATAATGCTAATAAAGTTCCGCAATATTTGCTTCGGCTTTGAAGCCAGACTACGGAACAAAACCTGGCCATTCATATCGGCCAATCTGATAAGAGGTCGAAGAAAAACGGATCTCCGTCCGACCGGAAGTTGAAACATTCAGCTTCATCGCGTCGATTCGACCGGAGGTGGTCCGAGATTCTGCGCCGTCTTTGCACGGAAGTGGCTGCCAGCAGTTCATAGTGAGAACAATGCCAAAGGCCAACTTCTTGTATACATATATGTATTTTAAACGGAGTTCATTGCACCGGGCCAAAAAGAAGGCTAGGCCACCCGAGGGTAGCAAGATGTTACCCGTGTCTCTCTCTCTCTTCTTTTTCTCTCCACTTTTCTCTCTCTCTCTCGCTCTCTCTCTCTCTCTCTCTCTCTCTCTCTCTCTCTCTCTCTCTCGCCTCGCGTGTACACACGGAAGTGCCGGTGGACGTACGGCTGTTTGCCTTTGCATCCATCAAAGTCACGCCCCGATGTGAATGGCCCTTTTTCTGTGGATGCATCGGATTCCGATTGAATCGCTGTAGTAACCATCTGGGAAATTCGATGTGCATCTATTCGATCGCTCCGGGTCTTCGAGGTTAAGACACCGGGAGAAATGGTAGAATTAAGAATGTAACTGAAGTGCATGTTTTTTTATTTACAGTCACTGCACTTCGAAGCAATTTTAAGATGTAACAGCGGAGGTATATGAGACCTTTTACCGGGTGCTAGCTTATTCGCCATCAAATTGTGAGAAATAACCGCTTTTAGACAAAATTATGGATATTCCATTTAAATTTCAATTTTTTTATCAGTAGCTATTAGATACGTGTTCTCAAATAAATAGGCAAAATGTGTAATAGAAAATAGATACGTTTCAATTGGAACTAGTTATGGTTATCACGTAAGGGTGAATTAGTATTTCATGGGCTCTTTCTAGACAGTAGTTATAGCTAATGGAAGATTGATCATTTTCTATTTAACATTAATTCCAGATGAAATAATTACACTAATATCGATCGATGTCTTACGATTTTATAATTTTCTCAATTATTGATCTTTGCTTCTATATCTATCGATCTCGCGACCTACACAAAATCAGAGGTTGCAAATGAAGGCAGTCATTTTTCTATAATCTATTTTCTTATATTATTAATTCAACTTATTTACTATATTATACATTAATAAACAGAACTATACGAAAAAAGGTTCTTCACACTAGATCATTCTATTTCTTTTAAATCAGTGTTACTTTCACGAATCTATTGTTGCTACAAATATTTATGTAATAATTTACACTATCATCGAAATAAGGAAAAGTTGAGCAATAATGATTTTCGATGCATAAAGTAGTAGAAGAATTCACTTTGTAAAGAACCGTTCCTAATTCTAATGATCGACTGCGCCCATCGTGAAGGGCCACGGACAAGATGGCGAGCGTGGATGACCGCCAGTAGGCGAACAATTGTCTTCATGGAACTTCGATGCCCTCGTGAATGAAGAGCTAATTGAATTGGAACGTCTCCAGGATATATAGGTGATTCCTGAGGACATTCACTCCTGTCCCGCAGGCGGTTTACGTTCGATATCGTCCGCTATAATAAAGTGCGGTGGAAGGAACGCTGCGGTCGCTGGAAAATATTAACCACCATTCAGTTGCACCATAATTGAAACAAGCCTATTAATAGACTCGATAATTGCGAGTATATAAATAAGTAACAATTTCAGAAGAAAGTGATACAAGAGTCATTTTTAACTATTTTTTTTATAGAGTTTTTTATAGAGATTGTTGAACTAGGATTTTAGAAAGACTATTAAAAATTGTAATAAATTGTTAACATATACACAATTCAATGAATTTGTGAAACATTTGTCTATTGTAGTTCTAACGAAATATATGGTGCATATCTCGTCATTTATAATATTGAATAAATCTATTTTCAGAGAGAGAGAGACAACAATGTCAACTCAGTATTTTCCTAATTCATGCAGAAAATTTTTAATTTTCATAAATGATCCGTTCACTCATGTTTTCAGTAAGTCTATCAAATATGTTCGACCACGACACTATTATCAACGGACGCCGTAAAAATTGCGTAGCCGAAGGCATAAATTCTTGAAAGCAAGGAGTATAATATCCGCATTGATCCGAAAGAAGGGTTCTCCCGTTCTGCGAGCGGTTTGAAAAGTTTCGTTGATCGCGGCTTCCGGCTGCGGATCCCGTCCCGCGCCGCTCCCGATCATAATCGCCTTAATGATCAATGTTCGCTGCATCCTCGGCTTGCTTGGACCGCATAGGCGGGGGTCATCCCTCACGTGACGTCGAATTCAATTTACCGTAAGGCAATCGTCGGCGGGATCGCCGTGAAAGCCGCCGGAGCCGACGGCCGATGCATAGATCATAGATCCACACGCGATGGGATCGAAGCCTGGCGGGAGGGCGCTCGTTGCGCCGTAACCCCATAAATCCAATGCGCGCCGGTGCAGCCTTAACTTCGCTGCACCTGACCTCTGACCTTTCGCTGCACGGGATTTTATTGAATTCTCGCTTGCTCCCCTTCTCTCTCTCTCTCTCTCTCTCTCTCTCTCACTCTCACTCTCTCTTTCTCTCTCCCTCTCTTTCTCTGCTACACTCCCGACGGGTGAGGGCCGTGAACAATTTTCGGCCGGATTGTTTCCGATTTAATTCCCGGCGAATCCCAGAACAGGGCTGAATCGGTGACGCCTTGCAGTTTTCTGCATCGAGGACGTCCTAGCGGACAATGATATTACCAGCGAACTGCAGCGCCTCATGAAATATGATTGATGTTCCACCGTTTTCCCTTATTGGATACTCACAGGCTTGAACAAATTTTACTTGAAATAAGAATTCCAAGTAACGTTTTAATTATTTCTCGCGGACGATTATCCTCAGCGTCGTTGTTTAAAAATACAATGCTTGAGATGAAGGGATTTCAAACGTTTCAACTTCACATTTTTCGTTATTTCTTTATTTTAAATTGTCGAAAGCAAACATTTCATTTCATAATTATTTCAAGTAATCATAAAATGAACTGAAATATTATTTGAAATGATATTTCAAATAATTATCAAATGAAATGAAATGTTATTCGAAAAAATATTTCAAATAATTATAAAATGAAATGAAATGTTATTTGAAATAATATTTCAATGAATATTACTTCAAAAGAGAAATAACATTTTTCTAATGAATGTGAATCTCTGCGCGTTCGTTGAATACCCATACTGCTGTTTTAATTAAATGTTTTAATTGAAGGAAGTTTCAATTTTTGTTATACAATCAATTTCTCCGGAACGACTTCGATATGTACGGGAGGACTCACTTAGTTTTCATTCAAGTGGAATGGTGTGCTGTATTTTGTACTGCTCTCATCGAACTTCATTTGCTTCGAACATGTTTTTTTTCTATTTTGCGTGCGACGTACGCGCACGTGTGCTCCATTTAAACAAATTGAAAACGTTCGCTCCGTTACCCTGTCGGTCAAAGAGAACTTTATTTAACCGTGTCCGCTTTGTATCGTTTGATGTTTCTAATGAAATTGTAGCAGACTAATTAACTGCAGAAGCTTGAGATTCGCTTATGAACTCGAAGGAATTTATATCAGAACAAATTGTTTCCCTTTCATAAATGTCGAAAATCAAGAATTTCCGATGCGCCGATGCTGCAACAATTTATTGTCGACTAACAATTTACAATACACTTCCTTTCGTTACAATAATCGTTAAAATTTACAATATACATCTTTTTTCGTTCAAATTTCTCGTTATCCTTAAAATTATTCTGCAAAAGCAAGTTCAATCGCATTCTATCATTACATAACCTTGCGGCTACCCTTAAAATTCGATCACGGGGCAGACTTAATCCGCGTAGGATCCACGGCAAAGGACAAAATAAACGTCTCGCGTTTCAACTGTCGAGCGGAAGGGTTTTTGGTGGCGGTTCCGGTCGCGGCTGGCTGCGGATCGCTGATCCAGCAGCGCGTCTGGATCGCAGCCAAGCGTGTAGAGATCCACGCCGAGCTAACGATTGTTGCTCGACGCTAGCGGACACGCGAGAAAGCGAAATCCGCTGATTACCGTGAAAACAGAGGAGTCCTTGTTATCGCGTGAAATCGCGCTGCGTGGCGGTCGCGGCGCGACGCGACGCTACGGAGGGGGGGACGCAAAAATTCGCGTGACTCGCGGTGCTTCCGCCGGCTCGCGTGTGGCTCATGTTTCAAGCATGTCGACGATGCGTGGCCGAGCATCTTCGAAACCGCGAAGCACTCGCGAATTCGGTAATACGTGCTAGAGGCGAACGAACCGTAATCCTGGAACTCGCGAACTTTGTTCCGAATTCTCTGCTGCGGTTAATTATCGCTGCTCATTTCACAGCGTTGCTCGATCACCGCAGCGATCTTGATCGGTTTCTTGTCTCTTGGAATTTTAAAGAGGTTACCACGAATTTTAAATAAATGGTCTTGTTATAAAATATGATCTTTCAGCTTTAATTTGAGTCATCGAAGATTTAGAAATTGTTATAGAAGAACGTTTAAAAATTTTAGAACTACTCCACGAAATCTCAGCCTATTTTTCCCATTCTATACTTGTCAATTTTTCGACACGATCTCGAACTTCGCTTTAAAATCGATAGTACCCTATCTCGAAGAGGATCGTTTCAGCTTTAGTTTGGATTCTTCAGAGTGAAAAAATTCATACGGGAATATATACTAAAATAAATTTGAAACGACCACTCGAAAGCTCATCTTTTCTCTCTTATTTTATGCTTGTCGATTTTACATAATTTGGAACAATGGTTTAAACTAAAACATAAGACCGAACGTAACGATGTCAGCCCAGGAGAACATGTTTTGATCAATAAATTAAAGTAACTATTCGAAAGATAACTCTCTACGTTTTATTTTTAATTAAAGATTAAATATTCGTGCAAGAATACATATTAAAATTAATCTAAAGAAACCGCTTAAAATCGAACGAATTTTCCAAGCGATGTAAAGTTACAATAAAATTGCGTCTCCAATGCGAACATACGGCAAACTGTGCGAAGGTCCTGGCCCTAACTGTCCAGTCTACGACATCCAAATCTGAAAAATCCGATTACCCAGGCAGTGAACAGGTGCCAGAAAATGGCAGGCGTGCAAAGATCAATCGAACGGTCTCCTCGAGCTTCCGAGTTTCCACTCGATGCTCTAGAAATAGCCGTGTGCCACGTGTGTATCTTTCAGCATGGAAAACCAGTGAACAAACGAAAGCCACTAGTTTGGAAAGCGGGCACAATGGGTCGTTTGCATAGACATTGTTCGAGCGGCTCGCGTGGGCAAGTAGCGTCGCGAAAAGGTGTAGGAGTTCCTCAAAGATTTTCCTGGGCACTCGGCCGTTCCTCTGCCTCCCACACTCCCCTCCCCCTCTCTCTCTCTGTCTCTTTCTTCTTCCACCTTCTCTCTCTTTCCATTCTTTCCTCAAAGCGGGAGGTCTTTGAAAAGCGTCCGGAAGGCAACCGTAGAGACAGCGCAACGTGTTCCTTTTCCACGGAGAAAAGTCGCTGGCGGCTCGCCTCTGTGTCAAGTATCTGATCTCTCCTTCATCGTCGAGCGGCACCCTGGCCGCGTGCCAATCCCCTGCTACAGACTAATATGTACCCCCCTCGGTCGTATAAGTCGGCGAGCACTCGGGAATCGAACCTCGTTTCTTCGGCTTCTGATTACATATTGCACGGTAGCTGCTTTGTCCGGCCACTGGCCACGTCGGGATTCAATTTGTGTCGGTGCTCAAGTTCCAAGGCGATCGATCCCCTCGACATTGACGATCGACGATTCGCGGATCCCGGATCGCCGCCGACAAATTAACCCCGCCGAGGTAATCAACGATACTCGATCCTACGTTCGATGAAAATCGTGACGCCGGGACCCGTGGCTCTGCTTCCTTTATCTCCGTTTATTCAACGTTTCTTATCGATATTCTCGTAGTGTGAATGCAACATCAAAATTGCCGAAGTTTATCGTGGGCGACGTGAGTCGAATAAGAATATCTTCCCTCTTTTAATTATTTTAATAAACCGGGAATAACGTAGAAATATTTTCAATTTTTTCGAAGCCAGTTATTTTTGTCGGAAATTTATTAAATCCGCAGTTTGCTGATGAATCTCTTACTTAATATTGAAGCCTCGGTCTTGTACAAGGTTTTTATACAATCTTTACAAGGTTTTTAATTATAGCTCCTCGATGTCTTTTCTTCTTCAAAGATCTTCGAAGATTAAAGTATCGTCGCGATAAAAATTTCTAAGTGAATAATTTATACGTGAAAGCCGTCTATTTTGAAAGTGACCAAAGTACATTTCTATTTAAACTGAAATATTTAAGAATTTGCATTTCAACCAAAAATAAAAGAATATACCCTTTCGGATGTGTTACACTGCTTAACTGTATTCAATTAAAATAATAGCAGTTATTAAGCGAATAATGTACGGGCCACCGCAATTAGCAACGAATAATGCGAAACGGACTTAGGACACTTTTAAAATAAACGGCTCATACGTTCTCGAAAGGAAGAAATATTTGCTCGTCGCCTCTTTGTGTAACTCAAGTCCACTGAATCGCACATTCGCAGAGGCGAAAAGCTCTCGACGGCTGCTTACCCCGGCCTCGATCGATTAAAACGGACTTGACGCGGGTATTATCTCTAGCTACCTGTTACGCTTTTTGTTTCGATTCTCTCTCTCTCTCTCTCTCACACACACACACACACTCTCTCACTCTGCTCGATTCCAGACGCCCCGCCGGAATAATTAAAAATGGCCGTTCCAGTTCCCAATTAAGCATCCGTGGCTTCGGTCGGCCATTGAACGGAGTTTGTCCGCGACTGGACGCATTCTACGCCATAACATCGTATAGGATACGGTTGCGTTAATTGCGATTGGATAGAACGCGCATCTATGTAGAAGCGTACGTCTACGTATGCGGTTTTGTGTGTAACACAAAACCGTATAGTTGGCGTGCACGGTGATCAGGAACGATTCGCCCTGTTTTGCTATAGCTTATACTGTCTGTGCGGTAAGAATCAGTTACAGTTCTTTATCTTCCGAACCCATCAATTATTCATATCTATGCCATTATACAATCTTTATCTTTACTATTCAATAATTCATACTTTCATCCCACCACCGACGCAACACGCGCTCATCAATCAAACGTGAATCTTCGTCAAAAGGTCGTCCGCGAGCGAATGATCGCGCGCAATCAGCACCGTAAGCTGTTTTAGAAGATTCGGTTAGTAAAAAGATACGTTTTTAAGGATTTCTAACGACGAAGTGATTCAACGCTCTACATTTTTACTATATTTAAACAATACTTTGAAGATTGTTTTCAGGAGATATTACAATATTTTCTAGAGGCTTAAATAGAAGGTGTCAAACGAAATATTATCATTATTATCGCAACTGGAATATTGTCAAGATATTTTATAAGATTTAGAGAAATGAAAAATTGAACTGTGATTTTCGTTATCTTTAATTTTTTGAATAGGCTCGGATAAAAAGAATTAAAAACGCGAATGTTTTCCTTTTTCATTTTTTAGCTGAAATATAAATGCGAGATACCTTATAAAATTCCACCGTCGAAAAATCGATTTTCATAAACTCCCGAGCGAAAAACACGGGGAACGAACATCGAGACAATGGAGGAGCCAGTTCGCCAAAAAATCGGGCGAGTCGTTGCCCGATGACGAACGCTTTTCGGAGATCGTAAACCGTGAACGAAACTCGGAAGATTCCCGGGGCAAAGTAGAATCCTCAACGGCCGGTTAGCGCTTTACAACAATCGGAAGTTCCGCGGGTGGAAAACGTCCCTGAAAAACGCCGGCATCGACCGTCGCCCCGGCCGCGATACAACTTCCTACGTTCATCCCTTATTCATAAGCGCGTGCAATATTAAAAACCGCCCCGCGGAACTTTCGCCGTTTCGCTTGATCGTATCGTAACGACCGATTCCGCTCGCGGCCAACAACGTGAAACACGACGACGACGACGTCGACGACGGCCGCCGCCGCCGCCGCGATCCTATTTCGCCGATGTTTTCCGGGGAGTTCGTTCCGCCCGCGGAAAGTTGACAAATCGCTCGCGGGGGACTCGCGGAATCGCTTCGGCGATCGCCGACACGGGAAATCGGTCGCGGATCGATTCGGAAGCCGATCGTATCGGCCTCCTCTCGACAATTTTCTCGAGATTTTTAACGACACTGGCTGTTACGCCGGGTTCCTTCCAATCACAGTGTTTGTTCAATCCTTCGCTCGGTCTCCGACATGCTGCTTTTTTTTTTATTCTTCACTGTGATTTTAAGGTTTCGGCTCGATACAGTCAGATTCTTCCGTCGACTGCGTGGTTTCGATTCTTCGAGCGTCGCAGCCTTATTCGGCGAGAAACGGGAGAAAATTGTCGTTCGTTCTTCGACGCCGTATTATAGAAATTAATTCAAACTATACCATAATGTACACTATACGGTAATAAATAATACAACCTAATTGTTTTTTAATATTCATCATTTCGATAATTTGGAAATAAAGCTGTCACAAAGCAGTTTGGTATTAGCACTATAAAATCGATGTCTTGATCTTAATATTATTAAAACTGTAACATTATTTTCATATTAACAGTATCGAAGGATTAAGCAAATACTTGGGAAGTTTACGCAACTTGCTAATAAGAATGACAAGATTTCATTCATTCGGAATCTATGTCTCTACGATTCTGCAACAATGTTACGAATCCTGGAATAAAGGGTCCCGAGGCTTATCAGGTAACTAACTGCGGCAGCAAACGCGTCGCAGATAGTAATTAAAATCCCGAGATCGGGCGAATCGACATAGCCGAGCATTCGATACGGTGAACGCAAATTATTCCCGAGGCTACGCTGACTTTCTACGGTTCGGATGCAAATTGGGGGAAAAGGCGGAGGGTTGGCGAGCGTCCCAGCAGGCGGCGGATGTACAAGGCGAACAGTGAATCGGGGCTTTAACGAAGGTAAACTTAATTAAGGCGGTTGTCACTGGCGCGGCAGAGGCTGCGTAGGTCGAGAAGGAGAGGAGACAGCGAGAAAGAGAGAGAGAGAGGGAGAGGCGAGTTAGCCGTAGAGACCCGTTGTAGCCAATAAATCGAGTATTTCGCTCGTGTAATATCGCAGACGCTTTAGCCCTCGAGCAGCGGAACTGTCCAGTGAACCCGTGTGAACCGTTTTATGTCCGCTCGCACACGCCGGTTGAATGATTCTTGCCAGTACGGCCGTATATCGTAGTGTTACGAGCGGCACGAATTATTGCGGCTCTATATAACGAATCCGCTGCTTTTATTTCGTCGCTTCGCAGCGAATCGTCCAACAGGTTGAGTGACTATTAAATCCGGGACGTTCGTAGACATTGTTGTAGCGATGATCTTCTGGTATTTGCTTTACGAGAGCGTAGTTGCAACGTTGTTGCTCGCGTAGAAAAACATACAATCCTGTTTTCGCACGATTTTCATTTGACACGGTCTGCAAAGGTAATTTCATTTTTACACGATTTCATTCGATTTTACACGGTTAGAAAAGCTATTTGATGGTATCAGAATTATTAATTCAGAATTATTTCCAGTTATTGTAATATTCTAGATATATTTTATATACCATGTAAAAACATATTACCTGGTACTCGTTGAAATCAAGATTTTTGGGAAACAAACCCTTTTATTAATTTCGTTTAAAAGATGATCTATACTTCTTTTAAAATTCAGGAGAATTAGAGATATTGTATATTCCGTGCACTTAAGAGGATATTGGTTAAGCAACATTCTGAACAGTAAGATAATTAAGAGAAGTTGAAGTCCGTGAATTGTCGAAAAAAGTTCGACCTCTAGCTCGAATTCGAGCCCTCGAAACTTAGAAGATTCCAAGGAAGTATTTTTCACCGTCGACGTGAAGTAAAACTTCGAAGTGTAATCATTATCGTAAAATTGTCGATTTTCCGACGCGATCTCGAAGTTTCTCTGACACCAAAGTAACCATGTCTTAAATCGTACATTTTTAGCTTTTGTTTGAGTCGTTTCTAGTTTTAAAACTCTCATGAGAGTGAGTTTTAAAATCCTCTTTAAGTGACCGCTCAAAATCCAGAAAGGAAATTCACATTCGTTTCTAACTTGTCATACTGCAGTGAAATTATACTTTATTTCTGTATCAAAAATTTAATCCCTGGTACTGTAATAATGCGTCAGACACTTTACGAAGATTTTAAACATAATTTACTGATACATTTTGCACTTTGTTCGCACCGAAATAATTCTGTTATCAGTGTTTAAGAATAAAAGCAAAGACTGCCATGCTAATGCATATAAATTCTTGTCTATGAATTTTTATCACACAGAAATGCTATGGAACGGATCTGTGAAAGAAACCATAGTGTGCGAGAGGTTAACGAATAATCCATAATTTCACACCCCTTACGTTAAGGTTGCCGCACCTATAAATCCATAGTTAATCAACGCCAATTTATTAAATCAAAAGCAAATACATTGGAAAGGTAATTTATTCGAATAAATCAAAGACTTGAAAAAGCGAGTCCAGACCTAAAAAAAAATGGTCAAAAATTTCAGTAAAACGTGCAGGATTCCAGGCCGACGTTTCTGGTAAAAAAAAACTAGGGGAATTCCCAAATAAGTGGGACGATGAGTCAGCCTAAGTTCGGAACGGCGGTCGTCAGACGTCGCCCCGAATACAAGCAATTACGCCGCACTGTTCTAACCCAGTTACACCGTCTGACCACCTGTACACCTTTACTACTGACGGTCTGACCACCGCAGAGGCTCGCGTGCCGAAGGCCGCTGGATCCCGTCCATATACCGTGGCTGCGTGGGTTACCTGTGTCCCGTGTACACAGGGTGTTAATAAAAGACCAGGTCCCCTTTCGGTAAGGTCACCAATCTACTGGGTGAGTCATCGTGTTGTTATCGCCTTGAGAGTATCGCTCGAGCCAGCCGCACGGTGTTTCATAGTTCTAATGCCACGAAACTCATCAGGGTTGAGTGATCGATCCCCCGGCGGCCGGTGAATTAACTATTATGAGTCATGATTTCTTTAGCAGACTTGCTCACCGGAGAGCAGCCTTCGTCGTTAATAAGTCACTATGCCTTCTCCTGTCCTAAGTCCTAAAATGTTCGTATGAAATGTTACGACGGCAACTTACGATTTGAAACTATCAACCCTTTACATTTGATGGCATTTTAACTGCAAATCTGAAATAGTTTTTCTGGTGTACAGTATTTCCATTTTAAGCGACGAAGTGTATTTTATATGCATATCAACTTTAATTCTTGTAATTCGGACCAACAGTTTCATTTTTAACAATTTTTCTAAAATTAAACTTTGTTGCTGTAAATATTATTTTAGAAGGCGACAGAACAATTTTAACGACGCCTTAGTTAAACTAAGAGTTAAACTATTAGCATTGCTGTCTACGACAGTCTCCTTTAAAATAAAGTATGCTATATTACATTGCCAGTTATCGTTTATTAACGTTCATCTTTTAGGCAACATTGTTCAATTTTTGGTGTCTATATAATATGAATATTGAGCTAATAATTGTCAAAACAGAATTTGTAGGATTTTCATTTTCCATGAACGCTCTAAGACAATCCTTTCTTGATCCAAGAACTTCTTTATAGCTCGCGAAGAACGTTCTAAGATTGCTATTCTTCTTGTAAACTATCATTCGATTGTCTTTAGATTTAATCTTGATATAGTATCAGTTCGATTCGCAAAGCGTTGAGTTCCATTTGAAGTAACTCGAAGATGATCAGCTAAAGGATGAACGCCGAGTGCGAAACCATTATTCAGGTACTTGAGATAAAAGCTTATTGACGTCACGTCACGTCATTAATCATGTGATATTCACAGAACGCATATTTCTTGCATTGTCTTTATTGAGTTTCGTTCGTAAGCTTTGACAACAGAAGAATTAAATTTGATTTCGATTTAGAAGAAATTAATAATATTCGTATTTAGTAGAGCTTATTATTATAGTCCAAGGGTTTAATACTTTTGCTTAGCAATCGGAGAAACTATCGCCGAGCATTCGCACTCCACCGAAGACAATAATTGCTAAATTGTTACAGCATCGTTTTGTTATAGCAATGTTATAGCATGCGGTTTCACGGAACGTGGTATTAGTACTTAGTTCTCCAATGACGTCACGTCCTATCACACGAGTTCACGCGATTTCACGTTACGTGACATTGGTACGTTCGTACCTTTACCGGTGGGGGGGTGTACGCGATATACAGCCCGTGGCCGGGGCGCGCAGTTTCGACCGAGTCGCGAGGAAATTCGTTGATACGTTTTTCCTCGGAACGGTAACAAGATTAACATTCGTATCAAGATGGCCTATTAAATCCAAGTTTGAAAGGCACACCCTGTAGAGTCGGCCGAAGGGGTTCGGTCACGCGATGGTCAGCCCTGACTGGTCCTTCCTCGGAGCCCTGGTCCGAGGGGGGCACGGTCCCGATTAAAACCGAGTATCGAGCGGCCTACGTTTCCTTCGCATACAAGTCCGCGGATCCGCAGCGCGCTAGAAACACGGAAACGGATCTGAAACGACGCGGTGCCGTCGCCGTTGGTCGGCCCAATTTGCGTGTGCCAAGTGTTTCCGTGATCCACCGTCGCGGTGCCTCCGACCATTTTTTTTTTTCGTGGTCTCGATCCTTTTTCCACCGGGGGTTGAACGACCCCCCTCCCGACGTCGTTCACGCGCGCCTATCTGCTGTCGGGACCCGGAGCTTCCAAATTCTGGCAAAGTATCCTTCTTCGTGCTATACTCTCGTGCAATCGCCAGGTTTCAACGTGTTGCAGTAGGTAGACGCGAATACACAATTTTCTGAGTGATTTATCGATTAGACGCAGCGCTCTCTTGTTCTTTATAGTGCACAGTTTTAGTTAAAGATGTAGTCGAACTGGCCGTGAGAACGTAAACGTTTCGATGATGGAAGAGTCGCTAGATTGATACATACGACTTGCACTGTAACGTAATCGTAGTGCATTTTTTACGAGAGATTTATTAAGCTTAATATATATTTTTCGAAAGTGAAAAATCTCGACTCTAGATCACGTCTCGTGCTCGTCATATTCACGTTTGTTAATTGCATCGAAAGCGGAAAGTTGAAGTACCATGTTTATCCTAATCTGTTTATATACCGAAAGTGAGCAAAGAAATCTCCGTAATTAAAGTGTAATCAAGTGCAATTAAACAATTATTCGAGGTAACGCGTCCGAGGAAGCGCCACGTTCGCGACGAAAACAGCGAGAGTTTGCCGAATCAAGTCGTCGAACGTCGCCCAGCGTTTATTTTATCTCCTGGCAGAGATCATAAAGAGCAGTTGAAAGCGGACCGAAGAAAGTTGTTCGCGATTTCGAAATTTCCTCGTGTTATTTTCGCAGAAGTATTTCACTTTCGCCGGATAAGAATGTTCTCTCATTGTTCTATTATTCTTCCGCGACGATCGTCGCCGACTCCGATATCCCGATCGATTTGTAATTGGAATAAAAAAAGAAAGGAACACGCGAAAATATTGCCCCCGGTGGGCACACAATGTATCGATCGGTACGAGGACGATCGTAAATGTAGTCGACGGAAATAAGCCGGCCACTTGATTCTGGAGTGGATGTATCAAACGACGTGCAGGCTTTAGCCGTCATCGATCCCCGCTCGGGGTATAATAATTGAGACGTCTTTCTTTTAAACTACTCATCACATTTTCGAGAAAATAGATTTTCACGTATGACGCGTTTCAAATTATACTAATCCGACGATCTTTATGCGTAACGAGAACTTTCTGTGTTAATTGCAGAAGCAGTAATTGGATAAGGAGATAAATCTGCTAATAAAAATCACCTGGAAGTAATAAGACATTGTATTAGAAATATTCTGAATGCGACGATAGCCTCGTATTTCACCTACTTGTTTCTTCAGCAACTTTACCCGGCATATCTTTACTACTATCAAAAATAAACACAATAAAGCGTTGATAAAAATTTATCGTGCCACGATAAGCTACTTTTTAATGCTATCAAAAGCTATTAAGTTCGTGCGATGACATTCGAAACAATGAAGATATTCATAGAATTTAACAGCCGTCTATTACTTTTCTCAACTCGTCGATGATAAATATATAAGTCCCGGCTTTTAAAAGCTGTGTCACCGGAAGATTTTCAGTTCGCAAATTCCATTCCCGCCGAGTTATCGACAATAGACTCGGTTGCGCTAGCGGCACGGTTATGCGACAAGCCAACGGTACAAGTTTCGCCAGACTCTCTGGCAACTATGTGCCAACAATACCGACATTATTCTCCAGAAACTTTTCTATCGGCTGTCTAATCGCCACTCCTCGGCAGACTCGGCCCCGCGTAATTATGTAAATCGGCCGTAACCCGCGCGGCGGCCATTGTTGCGCGGATTTAAGGCGGCGTTAGAACGCGGCGCAGTCGAAACTTCCGGTCCTCCGGTCCCCCCCTTCGGGAACCTCTCTGGAAATCTACCCTCCGCGACCCCCTCTTTCCCCTCCGCCCCTCTGGTAATCCTGGGAAACTCGGGGAGGAGACGACGTCTCTTGGCACGTTCGAGAGAGCTCCGCGCGTGCGACGCGATCGAAAAAGTTTTATCGGGCGAGACCGATCCGCCGGTTAGGCGAATCGGGTGTCCTGCGACGGTTTTATGAACTTTCTGGGTTCGGTGCATCGATTCCGTTGCACGTCCTCCTCGTTTATCCCGACATGATGTCGCGCCTACGTTCTATAGTCTTTCGCGCCGGACGTTCCAGAAAAATGCTACAGTTCTATTGGCCTCAGAAGAATAACGTCGGTCAATCGTTGTACCATGAGAAGCCTCGTTGCTTTCATTTCTTCGCGAAGACAATGATTTTATCACCTATTCAAGTTTTATAAATCGTGAGGTCAGGTTGTCATTAATCTGAGAATTTTATGAATCTATGACAAAGGCGAATGGAATACGAAACAATAAATGCATGAGAATAATTTTATAATAATTAATTGCATAATCTTAGTGCGATTGAAGTGTTTATACTGTTATCAAAATGTCTACCGATGTATCATAGACAGAGTAGACACTCATTTTAGGAAAGAATAGCTTGTACAGTTTTTACGTGTGAATTGGAACAATTTCTTTCAATTAAAAATGTTAATAGAACCAAAGTAATTCATAATTAAATTACTACTATTATTCTCGAAAACCTTTAGTAGACTATTCCCTCGGTAGACCGAAGCATAAAATCGAATATTACTAAAATTAGTAGAATACAAATTAGTTGAACTATTATTATCTATAATAAACTTTAAACCTTTACTTTCGGGTTCGTCAACGAAATTTCTGGGTTCAATACGCGGCAGCCGAAGCGTCGCAAAAGATACAAACCAGCCAGGACAGGTTGGGAACGTCAGACTGCCATAGTCCATCACGTCGCGCAGGTATCGCGTTACGAAATCGCAACGACTCCGTTGTTCCGCGGCGTCACCGCGAGCTAAACGTTCCAGTTCCGGCTTTTTTTTTTTGCCTCGCCGACCCGGAAAAACCGATGGAAACTGATTACTCGGGGAGAAAATGCGACGGAAAATCAATAACCGGGGCCGATGCGTATAACGTTGCCCCGACCGTATCCGACGACTTCGGATCTTTTGACGTTTGAGACAGGGTCGTGGGCTTCGGATATCCAGGACAAGGGGAAATCACTTTCATTCCGAGGGGGCCGGCGTGTACGTGTTTCCGCCATCGCGGATACGAACGCCGTTCGATAATTCGCGAAAATAACGTCGCCCTCGTCGCGAATTTCGCGGCCCGGTAGATCGACTGTTAACACAGTTCGCTGCGAAAAATCAACTGACACGGTGTAGAAACTAATTCATGAATATTTAACGCTTTCTGTGCGCCCATGAATAATACATGGTCTCTTATCAAAATTCAGAAATAATAGTTTCCCTTTTTAATTCCTCTTTCATTTCCTCATTTCGAATTTTCGAATTCTCAGGTTTTTACGGTCTTATAATTTCTTCGCGTAGCTTCGCCAAACTTTGTTAAACACAGTTTAGTACTTTACTGTGCCAAAACTGTGTCAAACATAGTATATTTTGCTCGGGTACACGCGACTCTTTCGGTCGGCAGGGTTAAACGACTTGTACGAATTTCTGCTTAAATATTCTCTCAGCCGATCAAAGGATGCAATATGCAAGATGCTGCAGAGCGCGCTGATAAATCTTTATCCTCTCTAAACTGGAATAAGAAAACTCGTCGCGCGGCGTTGATTCATGAATTTGTATGGGATTTATGAGCCTCCCGGTTTGCAAAACACCGAGTGATGAAACGTGGAAGAATTTATAAAGATTGATAGAGGAACTTTCGTAATGGGGGATATTTCGTAAGATAGATAAATGTGTGAGGGCCGCGCAGCCATTCATTTTCATATTTATGTTTTGCTGCATATTATTTCATATTTGTATTTGTAACAACATTTCGTAGAAATTAGCAAATTTCATTTTGTACTCATCGCGAGCGAAATGTATTGTCCAAATTGATACATTTCGATCGAGTTGCGTTTGCCTAATTGTAGAAAATATTCATCGGTAGAATTCAAAAACAATTTGTTATTCAGCTCTGATGTTCCAAATTGAAGCAATTATAAACAATTTATATTTATGTATATTTTTTTAACAGCAATCTTTTGTAATACTTTTAACAAAGCTTCTCTCCATTTCGATCCTCTTCTACTAATCCCTATCTCGAGATCTTCCGAGTACATTTAAGCGTACCTTACAACTTACGATAAATATAAATAAAGTGGCCAAAGATTAAGATCTTAACGGTCCAGGAACAGAAAGAAACAAAATGCGAGAAGAGGCCGTAATAGGTAGTTCCCGAACCGCGACGTATCCTGCTTTTAATTTCGGTTTTCTTAACAGTCGTTAATTATAAGATTATTAAGCCGGCATTGTCCATTCTTATCTCGAGTTACAAAGACGGTCTTTCCGGTGGAACTTCTAAGACAGAATTAATTCCGTTTCATTGTCGGCGCAAACAGAGAGGCCGCCATTAATTTCTCAGCGACACATTTCATAAACCTGCCCCCCGCGCACGCTCCCAAGGGGGGCGCGAGGCTGGATTTAATATCTAGAATGCTTTTAGCGGCGGAAGGGTTGGATTCGCGGCCCTCCCCTCCCTCCTGCACGTCGACGGTGCCTCGGCGATTCTTTCATTATCGAAGCCCCCAGGTGCCCGTAAATCGATGTTACGGAATATCCCCGATTATTCATATAATGTAATTGTTTCGCGCAAGCAGCTCTTGGGATCCGCGGATACTCGCGGCGAAAGCACCGCCCCGCTCGCAATTAATACGCATTGTGGAAAATTGCCAGGAAAATCCCGAAGACAGCTGCCATTTTACTCGCGCTATTTTTAGCCGCACAATTTTCCCCGGTTCAATTACTATCATTGTGCATGGTTTTCTTCTTTCATTTTATAAATTGTTACGGAACGGTAATTCGAGTTGGGGAATATAATTATGCCTTTTATTATTATTGAAAAGAATTTTAATTTGATTAAATAAGAAGATTGTCAAGAAATATTGCAATAGTTTCTCTGGCTCACAGTGGTCACGTCACGATCAATTGTGTTCCCAAAATTGCGTCATACTGTTTTAAATGTTTTTTGTTTAGTGACACTTTATTCGAATTTACAAATAAATAGTTTCTAACAAAAGCAAAGTTATGCACTTTTATGCATACGAAATTGATTCCCGTGACTCATACCAACAGTTTTTAACAATTTTTTAAATCTAGACTTTGTTAGTATAAAATTTATCTTGGGACGTGATAGAACAATTTTAGTCGTGCCTCAGAGTCGCCACTCGAGTGCAAAGACTTAATACTCTACAACCTAGCTCTGTGACCTAATTTTTAATTACCCAATTGATTCTACTAAATTCGATCCACTAAAAAACACGCCCGTCGCAACATCGTTGCGTGAACATAAACACTGTATTAATCGGGCCGCCGTTTTACCTGTTGCAGAAGCAAGCCAAAAACATTCGCGTTCGACCATTGTTTCCACTCTCTGGACCCGACCGCGGAGAAATTCGCCAGCCAGGAGGTGGTGTTCGACGCTCTGGGCCGCGACATTTTGGACAATGCGTTCCAGGGCTACAACGCCTGCATTTTCGCATACGGACAAACCGGTAAGGCATAATCGTTGATCTTCGTTTTATTTTTGCAGGCCGCACCGTGTCCCACGCGACAAACGGTGCGACGACCCTGCCAGTAGTAATTCCATATGAAAAAGTAAGTAGTTGAATTGTGCACGTACCGGATGACCCGCGCTGAACTGGGTCAGGCTATAGTTACCGCAGAAGTTGGAAAAAAAAAAATATCGCGGAGAAAACTTTCGCACGATTCAACCGCGTTTGTCAATCCACCGCTTCGCGAAGTGTAACGCTGTTTCCTTAAACGAGGCTTCATGATTTCTTGATGGACGTCGCCTGGCGCGGCGAGCTTGAATCGATTCGCGGAACCGCGAAATTCTGTCCTAAAATCGCTCGCGTTTGTTGACATCGCCAGCAGTCGGGATTTTGCACGGCGATAGACGCGTTTCGAGGTATGATGCTGCGAAACCCTTCGAAACTCGCCCGCGCGACAAGCTCGGACTATTAACTTAATTATGAACTTCACTTGCCACCACGATTTTAGTATAATAGACGACGAATTTCGAGTTCAAACGCTGCGAAGTCTTTCGAAACGCGCTCCTAAGGGCCCGGACTATTAAACCGACCATTAACTTCGCTAATAGACAGGATTTTAGGTTGATAGACGAATCCCGAGTTCAAACGGTGCGCAGTCTTCCGAAATTCGCTTCTGAGGTTAATTTTAGATTACTGCCTTAATTAGCTACTTCGCCAAAAGGCATGCGTTCCGCTGCTAACTTATTTAGAACAGTTATAGGGAAGCACAGAATTACATAGACAATTAAGGAACGAAATAACGTCATAGTAACTTGATTTTTCCAAGTTCAGCGATTCGTGATTTATCTTGTCGCATTTGCATTGTTCTTACACAATACCGCTTACTAAGTTAAAAATAAACCAGTAAAAAAGTATACGTTGATAAAAATTACACCTGCAGAATCAAACTGTTGTAAAGCTTGCTTAATTATTTATGCAACTCGGTGATTCTCTTTACTGCGTAATCCAATTATGCATTTCAATAATTCCTGTAATTCTGTTCGTCGGTTCAATAAAGCTTTGGATTTCTGAATTAATAATCGTGAAGCATCTCGCCTAACCGAGGACCGGGGTTGAAAAATTTCGATGCGCATAAATATTCGCGACCCCGTGGATTGATTAGGCGAACGGAGACACCGAGAACCGATTTATTTAGCCTTGGTCCATCGACCTTCCGGGTTCCACCACGCCCGCGCGTAATTCGCAGCTGATTAAACGCCTTTCGCGCGGAACCGTTCCGCGTGCTTTGATCACCGCGTCTCATTTCATTCGCGTTGTATCGGGTCGTCTCGGATTACGGATTTGTCGCTTCGTCGCCGGCATTGTGCGGTTTTTAAGCCGGCCGGCATCGTTCCGCGCTCAGATTATCATTACCCCGCTGCCCGCCGGATTATCCGCCGTCGCTTCTATCGGCCGCGGAACGGAATTTTTTTAATAATCTTCCCGCGCCAGGGTTGTCCCGGCTCGTCAACGCAAACCGAAAAAGATTGCGGTCTTGTGTTCTTTAGCCTTCGCCAAATATTTTTATTATATTTCACTAGTTTTTATAGATTGCTCGACGAAGCGAATTTTAATTGAAGCGATGCAAGAGAAACATGATTTCCACGAGTGGAGCTCCGATAACTTCGCTTCGATCGTTTCGTCCTTAAATGGAACTTGGTATGATACATATTTAAATATTAAAGATATTATAATTCAAATTTCTATTGAAAAATTTTTACGCAGATATTTGTATTTAAAAAAATATATTCTAATCAAAATTTTCATTAAAAATCTATTACACCGTATATTTACATTGAAATCTCTTATACAATATTAAACTTCTACTAAAAGTCTTCCATAAATTAAATTAACGTTAAAAATTTGTTCCACTTAAAACTTCTATTAAAAGTTTCTAATTTATATTCTATATAAAAACTTTGTAACAAGTCTAGGTTTTCTTATGACTAACGTTTGTAGTGTTTAAAGTGAGCATAGTAAAAGAATAACGACGACATTTCGTTCGCTCTCGCGCGCGAAAATTATTTCGGTAATCGGCGTTTAAAGATATTTAAGTGATCCGTTAAAAGTCTGTTTCCGGCGTGCGGCGATAACATTAACGATGCTGCAGCGTCGCTTGTAGCATTCTTTCCGAATTTAAGGTGGGAGATCCGGGCGTCGGTTGTGGGCGAACTGGCGTCGCGAGATAGAAGAGTTAAGGGTGGAGAAAGTAACGACGTCAATTAAGAGCGAAGAATAGTAACGCTGTAGGCCGCGATAACTAAAATTTATTATAATGCCGCGGGCTGCAATTTAGAGACCCCGGTCGAGACGCACCGGGGTGCGCGAGCGTAAAGGTTAAGGGTTAATTTTGCGCCCGGGAAAAGAACAATGTCGGCTTACCGCTCGAGACAAATAATAGAAAACGCTCCGTCCACCTAAGTTACCTGGATATCGCGGATATTTATATCGGTGCTTAGTAAACGAACAAACGTCGATTTTATTATTCGCGACAAAACTAAAAATTTATTTTTGTGTTAGCAAAATTGGAGAATTTTTAATCGATTTATGAATTTTTTACTGGATTGTGAAAGACACATTTTAGAAGATGGCAGTATCATTGAGATTTCATATTATAATTTATTAGGTCATTAGCTATAAAATTCACACTTTATAAATTTACTGTAAAATCTATGCATTCCATAATGAATATATAGCGCATTTTATTCATTTATTACAAAAATACAGAATAATTAAAACATTAAAAAAATTCAAGAAAAATGCTACAATATTGTCAATTAATTAAACTTATTAAAAAGAAGATACATTATTATTATTAAACTCTTGTTCCCTTCAATCGACAAAGTTTTTATTCTGTAAAAAGATGCGACTATTGTTGCAGCATATCGTACGATAATTATTTTTTACTAACCTCTATAAGCGATGTTTCGTTTTATATTATTTTCCTTCTCTTCAAGGGTTTTCCTCACGAATAAACGACCGAAATAAAATCAAATTTAACAGTAATCGATCTCGCGTTTCGTGAAGGGTGAAGCTTCTTGCATAGATTGAAAAGTTAACAGATATCCGGATGAAGAATTCATGGATATCGGCGGTAGATATAGTGTCTAGACTCTACCGCCGCAGTCTAGAGCATAGACCTACGGTTCATGCATCTTTCAGTGACACCAATGACTCGTTTTCAGACGTTGGATTCGCTTTCGGAAGTTCTTGCGATTCTTTATTTATGAACTGCCTCGCGTATTCGTAAAATGCACGTGTCACTCGAGAACCGAACAGCATAAATAACCGCTGAATGAAACGGCTATATAAAATGAAATAGTAAATCGTCGAGGCAATGAAACCATAGTGGAATAGCTTCTGACTCTAGAGCTACGTCATGAAGAATTTATTTCTAGTCTGGGTTCTATATTCTCTAACTGATCTCAGTATATTTGAGAATTTTATTCGTTATGTAAAATTAAGCAGGGAACTATCGTTGCAATCACTGCGTGCTAAAAAATAATTTTATAAATATTTTCTATAGTTCAATATTTTATTTGCATTATTTAAATTAGATAGCTGTTGCAATTTCTTTGATGTTTAATTGCTGTAATGTAGAATGAAGTTGTAATGAAATGACTGTTTTATTTTTTAATTTTATCATTGACGTCTATCTATTTTTTTTTTAATTAATCAGTTAGTTATTTTTGATGACTTGTCACTTCATCAAATACTGTCATTTCTTTATGGCGAATATACTCGTCGAAAATAGCTGACTGGTTAAAATCGAACATACTTTGACATAGAAAATTTTGAATGTCTTAATTTAATGTACAATGCAGCACTTTGACTTATAAACTTAAAATGGACATTTTAGACAGAATCGACGAAATATTACTGGTATATTTGGATTCGAAATAGAACTCTACTCTTCTATTATGAATATATGCCCATTAGATACAGGACATGCTACAGCTAAAATTTACCTCAATTTTCTACGAAATTATTGACATTGATAACTTCCAATTACCGAGGCAGAAAATAAAATCCATTGCAACATCCAGAAGTTGAAATAAACTACCAGTAACATCGTCACTCGCAAGCCACCTAGCTTTTATCTAGAAGCAGGAGCGAAACAATTGGAAGAGTCGTCGTCCTCGGAAGCCTATCTGCAGTTCCCCATCCGTTCGCGGCGACATTTATTTGTCCCGATAAGAGTGGATCGTCGTTCCGCGGGTGCTGGCTTTAACGCCGCAAATAACGCAATTAGAAGAGGTCAGCGTCGATGAACGATCCACGGTTGATCTTACACGAGACATTGACCCAAGCGTCGCGACGCTCGGCCGTCGCGTTGTATCTCTTCGCGCTAGCGAGGGGGGCGAGAAACGGTTTCACCAGGGGAGGTAAAAAGGAAAAAAAAACGGAATAGACAGTCAGATTATGCACTTCTAAAGGCTCTCGCATCTTGCCTGTGCACTTAGCCCGCTCGCTTGGCATCGGCGAATCGGATTTAACCTCCCGTTTCGTCATCCTCTCAAAGCGACTTAGGCCCAAGAGACGATGTCTTACGCGGAAATAGAAGATAAGAAACGCCTAAGCTTGTTACGGGGGGTTTGAAGAAATAGCGGAGTCGATCGAGGGTTAACCATCCGCGGTCTTAATGTTCGAGCACCGATAGCACTTGCTTCGTTACAACGTTCGATAGGGCTGGTGGTCAATTAACCGGTTCGTACCACGAGTGTGCACGATGGCCGGGAACGGTGAATTGGGGTTACCTCCTAGAGAACCTCGTTGTCTTCAGGGATGCGCGTAGTTATGGAAATCAGTCTAGTTAGAAATTTTGTCTAATGTGTGCAAGACAATGTTGCTTCCTTTGTGTAAACGTACTCGCATTTTATAACGATTTAGTTCACTTATTTTTTAATTTGTCATTCCAAGCAAGAAATTATGTTTCGATTATAGCGTCATGTTTTTTAGCAACAGATCTTATAATAAAAATTTAATGAAATCACGCGTAAGAATATATAGTAGAAAACTCAAAGCTGTATTTTTTAATATAGGGTGAAACGTGAAAATATTTTTTCATTGGAGTTGCGTAAAAATTTCTTCCTTCTTACATCAATTTAATAAGACTATATAGGACCTCTACCTATAGATTATTAAATGAGATAGTGTAACGTCTGATAACTATAAGAAGAAGTAATTTCAGATGTAGATTTTCATTGAAGAATCGTCGCGTTTAAATATTCCTTAATTCATCTTTTCCAACGACGCGCGATTCGCCGCACAATTTCCCCCCCTCCTCCGAAACATAGTTATCACAGTGCGGGGCGTTCAGCGCAATTTCAGCGAACGACCAAAAAGGCTGTCCTCGTGATTTCTACCCGGGCGGGAGCAAGCCAGGTTATTATAATTAGCGGAGACCGCGATGTTACCATAAAAGAAAATAAATGTGGCAAATACGAATTAGCCCGAAACGGGGGGTGCGCGCGGCTTATCGTAACTACCGCGCTCGTTAAAGCCCGAATTTCGTGGCGCCGCGACACTCCTCCCCCTCGTACACACGATTGGACCGATCGTTGTCTCTCCGTTGCTTTCCCTGCCGCTGGTTTCCTCGGCGGATCCGATTTTTCTCGCTGACGGTGGTTTCCACTAATTTTCCAGGGTCTGGGAAATCGTACACGATGATGGGAAGCGGCGAGCACAAGGGCATCATACCGCGGCTCTGCGACAACCTATTCGACATGATCGCGAAACAGCAGAGCTCGGAGCTCACCTACAAGGTGGAGGTCTCCTACATGGAGATCTACAACGAGAAGGTGCACGATCTGCTGGATCCGAAGCCGAACAAACAGTCGCTGAAGGTCAGGGAGCACAATGTCCTGGGGCCCTACGTCGACGGGCTCAGTCAACTCGCCGTCACGTCGTTCCAGGTACTCGAATTATTAATATCTACTCTCCAGGTTATAAATTACCTTTAAGCATTTGTGTTAAGTTGCCGCGAATGAAATTGTGAATTTTTAAGTGAAATTTTTGTTTAATGAAATTTTTATCTAACGAAGCGGATATTTCTTTAGCCATGAAAGCCTCCCTCGAATTTAATGTATTACTAAGTGATATAAGGGCTTTAATGCATTTTAGAAAATATTCGTAAAAACCAGAAGCAACATATTCGTTAAATAAGAATTGCAAAATTTATGTGCAACGATCTAGTAACATTAATTACAAGCTGTAGAACAGTTCATATGGGATACAATAGACAGTCTGTTTCATAATTGCTAAAACTGTACGAAGTGATATCACGTCGTAACTTACAGGCTTGACACCTTGACGACCGGTGACGGTACAGCGGCGTCACGCGCGTGTAAACCGTGGCAATCGACTGACGTCAGTCGTTTCGCCGCGAGCGTGACGTAATTCTACTGTTAGCACTCCAGTGTTTAGTATTGCCAGGTGCTAAATCGATTTGTAGATTATTGATGATTGTAGACACGAGTTGTATGCGAACTGGAGAGAAGTCTCGGAATTGGGTGATAATTAATTAAGTCCTTGAAACTGGAGCAGTGTACACGAGAAAGAAAGAGAACTGTAATTTATATCTCGCAGTTAAATTCCCGAGGTACGGTTGTTGCATGAACTTGAAGAAGGTGAAGGTCGTCGGGGGATTGCAATTTCAATTAATTGAATTACAAATTTTAAGCAGTAGATTGCTCTGTGAACGAGACTGTCGCGTTCTACCCGAGGTCGCGAGGACGGTGAGGTATGGTCGGAAGAATTCGGGTAGATAGCGAAGGCAGCGGATCTCTTATCAGGCCGAAGGCATCGTTTATCAAGCGGCGACATCGCTCGCCGTCCGAAATTTCTACGACGGTAGACTATAATTGTGTGCCCGACACAGGGCGGCGATTCTCCTTTATTTATCACCTGTTTTGACCGGTGACTGGCACCGGTCCAGACTTGAAACCGTTATGATCAATATCTGTCGTTGGCGCGCTTCATCGATGCGATCTCGGTTACGGGCGCGTTCCACGGGCAAACACGTAGAACACCATCCC